>NC_056749.1:350173532-350408532 GCF_019279795.1 Protopterus annectens
GTGTGTCTGCCTGGGAGGTTGCAGTGGGGAGGAGATGTGGGTAGATAGGATAGGTGTGTGTGTGTGTGTGTGTGTGTGTGTGTGTGTGTGTGTGTG
Source organism: Protopterus annectens (assembly GCF_019279795.1). Classification (NCBI taxonomy): domain Eukaryota; kingdom Metazoa; phylum Chordata; order Ceratodontiformes; family Protopteridae; genus Protopterus; species Protopterus annectens. The sequence goes on from NC_056749.1 coordinate 350,173,629, forward strand.
TGTGTGTGTGTGTGTGTGTGTACCCTTGAATGTGTGTGTGTGTGTGTGTGTGTGTGTGTGTGTGTGTGTGTGTGTGTGTGTGTGTGTGTGTGTGTGTGTGTGTGTGTGTGTGTGTGTGTGTGTGTGTGTGTGTGTGTGTGTGTGTGTGTGTGTGTGTGTGTGTGTGTGTGTGTGTGTGTGTGTGTGTGTGTGTGTGTATGTGTGTGTGTGTGTGTGTATATACCCTTGAATGTGTGTGTGTGTGTGTGTGGGGGGGGGGGAATTTTCATACCTCCATACTCTTCTAAACTGATGAGCAATTCCTGCATTATTGGGAAGAACACTAGACACCAGGGATAATTCTTTACATCATGACTTAAAGGTGCACAGAAATGCAAAGAGCAAAATTTGCAGCATGAAAGATGTGGGTGGGGGGATCACTTGACACAAGTTATAGCTCTTTACATTTTATCTTCAGGACGCTCACAAAGATTCAAATACTGTACTAGTGAAAGTCACACATGGTGTGATAGGCCTCTGAGCCACCACTAGATATGAGGGATGCTACTAAAATATAACTTAAGTCATTGAAAATAAAAAAAAAATCCAGCACCCTATACTCAGAAAGCATCAGTCTTAACCCACTGAGATAAAAAAAAATCAGTTAATGTAGCAGGGATTTTTTTCACTTAACAAGAGGTATGAAATGCTAATATCTGGCATTATTCAATGACTGGAACAGTCTGTGAGTTATGAGGGACAGTGCACCTATAAGAGACAACAGCAGGAGAAGCCTGTAAAATCAGGGACAGAGAGTTGAAAGGGATTAGTGTGTTTGTATAGAGGGATGCTTCAGGACAAAGTTGGGAGCACACTAGACAACACCAGGAGAATATTTTATATATGACTCAGAAACACTTAAAATGTTAACACAGAAACAGGTGAAATATCATAATGCACTTTAAAAACACTTAAGGAGAATGAAACTCTTAATGGCTGGCATTATTGCCTTACTGTAAGGATTGGTGATTTATGAGGACAGGGACAAAAAATAATAAGAGATATTGGAGAATTCTGTCAAGTTGGTGACAGGTAAGAGGTATATTGGAGTGTGTGTATTTGTGTGGGTGTGTGTTAGAGTTAACTACCACAGAAAAGTGCTGATTTGCACTCTTGGTAGTTACAGGTGATTCAGAAATATGCAAAATAGCCGTCATTGAGGTTCGTCTTCATTGTGGCTAATGTGTATCTGAACTGCATTTTTCTGCATCATGTAAACTGCCCCTTTTGGCCACAGCTCTTACTGATAGAGTTGGATTTCTTTCTGATTCCCCCTATAAATTGGAAATTATTGGCTTTTTACATAGAAGCAGAAGTATCACAATCAAACCAGTTATGTTTAATTTCTAATTACACTAATCTCTTTGTTACTGTTAACTTGAGCTACTAACTGACCCTGGATCATTGGTTAGGCTATAGCCAGGGATTTATCCCTCTGTACCACTACAGCAGCAATAATTATCTATTATTTAGATTCTGTTATCAGCAATTGTTCTTAATTTAGTTTCATGTATATTGATTAAAATGTTTTATTTACTTATATTTTGTTTGTACTTTCTTGATGAGGTTAGTATCACTAGGACTTCAGCTTATTTTCATTAAAGACACAAGGTGATTTTCTTACTGAATAGGGGAAATTTTAGGCTCATAGGTGTTTACTTGGCTAATGACCACAAGGGCCTTTTTAAGCCTAGTCATGCATCCCAAATATCTGACAAGTTCTGGTATCCTCAGTAAGTGTAAGCAGAGTCCTGGGAGGGGGAAACATTTACAAGCAGGGGCCTGGGAGATGAACCATTTACAGATTGCCTGTATCCATTAGAGACATAAGTGCCAAGTCAGGAATTAATTTTCTGTTCCCTATATAATTGTGTAAGTTACACTTGAATTGGGTTAGGGAGGAACTCTGCTTCACATGGATGTGGAGCCTGTTCCAGAGATGGGGCAGTCTCTGGGATACATACCTGTCTCTCCAGCAGATCCTATTTATATCACAGGCAAGGTTTAAGTCTTTTGAACAGGTCATTCTGCTGTTGTTTGTATTCAAGATATGCAGGAGGTTCATCAACGTGGGGTCTGACAATGCCCTGTATGCCAGGCATAGCTCTCCCCTCAATAGCCTATAGGTGATATAATACAGGGATAGGGTCTTGAGGTGGTCTACATAGGACATTTTACTTATGCCCTGTATTCTTTTAGCGAAGAACCTCTGTGGCCATTCCATTTGTTGGATATAACTTGTTAGGTACACACCAAAGGGGATATTGTACTCAATGATAGGGCTGATGAATGCCGAATACAGTGGAACAATTACTTCCTTGGACCTAGATGCTATACATATGTTTATAAGTTGCGCAGCATAGAATGATTTCCTCACCACTGTAGACACATGATGGTCAAAGGATAGATTACTGCCTATGTATGTCCCTAGGTCCCTGACTACTGGGTCAGCTCTAAGGGGTGTGTTGTCACTATGATAGTTACAAGGGGTGGATGATTTTCTGAAGGACACTATTATGCATTTCTTGGCATTTAATTTTAGTATGTGGCTCTGACACCAGTTGTTTGTCTGTGTCAGCCCTTCCTGGAGAACATTTGTGTCAGTGAGGGATTCAGTCACAGCTCCTAATTTGCAATCATCTGCAAGTTTAGTCAGCTAGAGACCATTGACATCGGCCTTGACTTCAGAAAAGTGAATGCCAAAAAGGAGCGGTCCAAGGACCAATCCCTGAAGGACTCCACTTGTGACTGGCCTCTTTCTAGAGGTGAACGCCCCAATTCTAACTTCATCTTGTCTGTGAGCCAGTTGTCTATCCACCGGGTGGCATACAGGTTTGTATATCAAACATCCTGAGACTGTCAACAATGTTGAGGGAAGGTTGAAGGACACAGAAGGGTAAAGTTGGAGCTACATTTCTTGGCCAGTAGGTTTGCTATATCTTCTGGCTCAGATTAGGTGGCTCTATTTACAATGAGCTCTACAGACAATTGTGTAATAGTTTTTGAGGTAGGGGACATAGCTAAAGAATGCCTCATGGTTGTCCTTGGCCTGGGAGGCAAAATTTACCTCAAATTTGGCTTTGGTAGACTTTATTTGTCCTCTGAGATCTTTGTTTAGTTTGATGAGAGTGCTTTTATCCTGCTGGGTGCTGTACCACCAGGGTGGTTTGTTTTTTTGAGTTAGTTCTGTACTTGTTCATGGTGGGTACAGCTGCATCTATGCAGCTATTAACATGCTTGTGTACAGTTTCTCTGAACACTTCTGCATAGACAGCAGTGTTCTCACGGTTTATGGGGGCTTGAAATTTTACCAGGTTGTCAGTTAATAGCAGGAAGTTAACCTTAGAATAATTCTTGAATATTCCAGAGTTAGTTGGGGGGGGGGGGGGTCTAGGTTTTATTTTTACTTCAAAGGAGACTATTTTCTGGTCTGACCTTCCCAGGGAAGACATTACAGTAGGGGGTGTGCAGCACTCTTCCATATTAGTGAGGACCAGACCCAGTATAGTTGCACCCCGGATTGATGTACTAACAATCTGGTCCAGAGAGTTTGTGTTTACAAAATCCAGGAATCTCTGTGCCTGTACGTTTGGTGTCATGTAGGATTCCCAGTTAATAGACAGATAATTAAAGTCGCTCATGAATATGGTCTAGGGTTGAATAGTGAGTATTTCCAATAAGTTTAAATACAAGGTATGGCTTTCCCTGGTCATATAGGAGGACTTTAGATTGCAAGGAAGTGGTATTGGATTTTGCTTCTGGTGATTTGAACATGGAGTAGCTCATGTGCATTGTCCTGTTTGATCAGCTTTGAGATAGTTACTTTTGATGTAAATACAGTCACCTCCACCTTTAGTCCCTGTCTCTGTAGTAGCTGGTTTAAATGTGTGGAAGTCATTATAACCTTGCACTGCTGGTGTGCTCTCCATGGCTTTTAACCATGTCTCAGTGACCTCACAGACATCAGCATTCTCGAGGGTGAAGAGAACTTTTAGGGAGTGGAGTTTTTTGTTTGGATTCCTATCACTGAGCAGTAATATCTTTATATTTTATTGGTTTTGATTTGCTATGTCTTTAGTTTGGCGTTGCCTAAAAAAGGCACTATGGGGGAAGACAATGTTTTAGCTAATATTTGAAAGTCTAGAGGAGAGAGGTGTAGACCATCCCTGGCAAAGCAGCATGGTCTGTTGACCATCTCCTTCATTCTGACAAATATTGCACCCCCTCAGAATGATACCAGAAATTAAACCAATTATTAAAGTCATTCATCTTTTGTTCATATTGTGGCATCATCCTTGGAAAAGGTAAAATGCTACTCAATGCTAGGCTCATACCAGCTGGGACACATATTCTGAGAGCTCCATGATGTCTCTCTTCATATAGTCTAGGGAGGTACGGCTCAGGTCATTGACACCCACATGGCCTATGACTGAGTCATACTAGTACTTGTAGCCCAATGACCTGAGTGTGTGCATAATGTGGCAGATCCTAGTCTCTGATAAGCAACTGACCGTGACTTTCTCCCTACTCAGCCTGGTGAGAGAGACATCAGTGTGTCTCATGATGGGGTCTCCAATGACCAGAATGTTTGATTGTGTGGTGGCTTGCTTTATGGGCTTAGAAGTAGAGGCTCCATTAGATATGGCTGTATGTTGATGTGGGTTTTGTTTTGAAAGAGTGTATTCAGGGCTGCTGAGGGTATTTGTTATGTGTACTTCATCCAGGAGGTCTTTGGGGTTTAGGAAGGTTACATTTAAGTGCCTCAGCATATGTGGGTCTATACATCTGCTTTGAATTGTGTATGACGGGTGCAGTGTGTGTTCTACTGACAACCTTATTGACATTAGGATTACTTTTATGTGAGAGCTTTCCCTCCAGAGACATTGTGTAAGTACATCTCTCACATACCATATCAATTTGTTTCAGAATTAACTGCTTGCCAGTAAGCATGAGGCAATTTCTACATTGCCTCAGGATGCCCATATCCACCAAACTGGTATTGGTACTTTTGCTAGTGCACCAACGAAATTACCCTACTCGTTTCAGAACCAGATGGTGGTGGATGTTTGATTTAAGTGAGGAAACATGGTGAATGTGAAAGGAGAGGTACAAGAGAGCTTTTGACACTGAGAGGCAGCCATCAATGACCAGAATGTTGAAATTCATGATGGTAATGCCAAAATCATAATTAAGTGATGACAGAGTAGAACAGGCAACATGAATAGCTATGGTGAATGAGAATGGACAGTGAGATGACATGGCATGAAACTGAAGAGAAATGTGGACTGATTGCTGAATTATATGATCAGGAAGGTGATATTGATTGGCAAAATGGATTTTCTGGTGAGCAGGTAAGTGTTTTGGTCAAAAAGGCTCAGGCATAAGTACTGCATGAGTGAAAAGAGATGTTCATAACAGAGGAGACAACGTGGTGTTTCTTTGCAACTATTTTGGCACAGAGAGGTGGGATTGTTAGCAGGCATGTATAAGAAAAGCAAAGACCAATGCTAAGAATAAAATTTCAAAAAGACATTTGGATGAGAGATATATTATTTGGGACAAGTTCATGGAGATTTTGGGGTTTAAGGCTAAATATGTCCATTCTTTAGTTCATTTAGGAACTGAACAGTTTTGCTACATAACCTGTGATAATTTTGTTTTACCTGACTGATTATGCACAAGTTTGAAAATAAGACATTTATCCATTATATGATTTTATATTCAAAATGGGAATTGGCAAGTTAAGAAAACAGTGACTGTTCAATTTAGAAAATAGTAAGGTATGTGAACAAGAGCCACAAGGCCTTTTCAGTACAAACTTTGAATAAAGCTGAGACTTTGGAGAAAATAATGGATGAAAGAAGGCAATGGGATTTAGGAGCAATTCTGAATTTTTGGAGAATTCTGTATGGCTTGTAATATGTGTAGTAATAATCAACAGAAAAAGACATATAGTGTAACATTTTGGTGAACCTTAAATGAGTTTTTGTTCTGTTGTAGTGATAGATATCTGATTGTGTACTGTGTTAAAAGATGATGTACCCAGTATAATCCACAAGAAAACAAAACAGATAAACTGATAAAGTGACAAACCAGGTTACAATAAGAGCAGCGCCTCTTCAATATTCAAAATTGCAGTTTATTATACCAAAAAATAAAAGTGAGCGTTAAAAACAAATACACGCTTTCGGCAAGTAAAATAACCCGCCTTCATCAGACAAAAGTTTTAAACTACCATCAAATATCAGTATTTATAAAGGCATCACATTACAAGTCTCCAATCAGTTTAAAATGCATTCAATTACTTTTGCGTTGTCCAGGGAACCTTAAGGTGCTACGCTACTCACAACTAAATAGTCTATTTAGACCAACATATTAAGCTTCAGCCAGAACTATACAAATACAATAAATAAATAGAGCCTCAATAAAAAGTAATAAATAAAAATAATAATTTATTATTATTTTTATTTATTACTTTTTATTGAGGCTCTATTTATTTATTGTATTTGATGTAAATTTTAATATATATAATTAGGACATCATGACAATATTTCTATTTGGGAATTACATTCTTTGTCAAGATGTTTTTTTATAAATATATATTTTTTAATAAGGTAATAGTTCTGGCTGAAGCTTAATATGTTGGTCTAAATAGACTATTTAGTTGTGAGTAGCGTAAGGTTCCTGACAATGCAAAAGTAATTGAATGCATTTTAAACTGATTGGAGACTTGTAATGTGATGCCTTTATAAATACTGATATTAGATGGTAGTTTAAAACTTTTGTCTGATGAAGGCGGGTTATTTTACTTGCCGAAAGTGTGTATTTGTTTTTAACGCTCACTTTTATTTTTTGGTATAATAAACTGCAATTTTGAATATTGAAGAGGCACTGCTCTTATTGTGACCTGGTTTGTCACTTTATCAGTTTATGATGTACCCAGTAAGGGGAAAATGGACACACTGTACAAAAATATAAGTTAATATGCAAAAAAAAAAAAGTGTTTAAAAGAAGGTCATTTGTTTTTATTTGTACAGCTGAGATGGTTTGTAAAAATTGTAATAATGATAATAAGCTTGATGATGAAAGTGAAATACAAAATGTTTCTGATACTTAGGCGTTCTCTGATCCTGCCTGAATGAAAATGTTACATATTCGCAAGAAAAGTTATACAAAGGTTATGCATCCCATGCACCTCAACCTTATCCATGACTCTAACAGAACTTGCAGATCAAACAGGTTTGTATTCCAGAGGCTACCTCATCTTTGGAATAAATGCCCCATCTTTGTAACATAAAGCCCGTCCCTCACTCTCTTCAAAAATAACTTCGATAAATAGATGAGGAACTGTAAATTCACTTCTGGGTACTGCCCATGTCCCTTATGGACAGAGGCAGTCTGTAAAATGATTCAGGGCTCCCACACGCAAAGACCCACTACCCTGATATTACCTCACCCCATATTCAGGAAATTAAGATATATTATTGTCATATCCTGGGTATAAAGCAAGGCTTGTGCCATTAGCCTAGGAATCACATATGAACCTGTGAACCTATAATAAAAAATGCTGAAAAAATTAAACTTCAGAAGAGAAAAAGGTGTGGGTGGAACAATATCATGTAGTAAATTAATACAGTAGAGTGTTGATTATTCAAACTAATTGGGACATAGGCTAGTTTGGATAATCATATTGTTCAGAAAATCAAATTGTTCAGATAATCAAGCATATAATTGAAATGGATAAAAAAACTTCTAAAATCTAGTTTTTTCTGCACACAGGAATACACTTTTCAAACATTCGGCGATTCCAATGGACAATAAGGAATATTTTTCACACATGAGCTGGCTACAAGCTCAAAAAACACGATAAAGCAAATATGTATAATGTTTACATATTCAGATTTTATGATTTTTCCTACCCAAAAGCTTTGGAAGTCTGGTTCTGATAACTGACATTTCTGATAATCGACATTTGGATAATCAACTCTGTACTATATATTGCAAATGTAACAAAAAATAAAATATAAACTATTAAGAGAAGCCAATGTAAAAGATGAAATGACTGAAGCCAAAGAGGGAGATGAAGGAGAGAGGAAGATACGGATATGGTTATAGGTAAAAGTTCCACAGGGGATAGGGCATATGAAAAAAAGGAAACAAAAGAAAAGTCAGAAAATAAAGGGATATTTTTTCACTTTTGCTAGTGAATATTAAAAATATTAAAAATGAAATAAGGTTTGTGGTACTATAGTAGTGCAGCAAATTTAGTCATAATTTTATATTTATTAGATGTAGGATTTATAAGTGAACAAGAAAGACAACAGCTTAAGCAAGTGTGAGGTTCAAAACCATTATGTAGCATGAAGATGCAGGAGTGCTCAGGTACTGCTGCTTTAGTAAGTACTTCAGAAATAAGAGTGGTATTCAATAAGCCCCAAATATTTACATAGACTTAAAAATAAAACAAAAAGGTTGAATAAACAAAACCATATCAAAGAAATCTTTTCTCTAAGGAAAAAGAAGAATGTTTCTAGTATACCAGAAATACTAGATGAATTTAGAAATCACTTTCACAAAATTAACCATAATAACATTAACATGGAACCTAAAGATAAAATAAAGGAGTTTATAACCACAAACATGAATAAAAAGCTTAATAAACAACAGATTAAATTATTGGACAAAAGTATTTCATATACAGAGGTTATTACACAAATAAATAAGCTTAAATCAAACAAAGCACCGGGTAACGATGGTATTATACCAGAGATATATAAAATCCTCTCTAAAAGTACATATTCATTAATGCATAAGGTTTTTATTTTGGCCCAAACTGAGTTAATAACCCCCCCATCTTGGCAATATACATTTATTTCGCCAATTTTAAAACCTAATAAAGATCCAACTAGATGTACTTCATATCGACCCATCTCATTACTTAATGTTGATTATAAAATGTTTATGAGTATTTTTGCTGATAGATTGAAGACAATCATCCCCGGCATTATAGATATAGATCAGACAGGCTTCATTGTAAATAGAAATACTTTTGATAATATAAAAAGAACTTTAACATTAATTGATTTTGCAAATAGGAAAAAGAAAGATTTAACACTTATTAGTCTTGATATAAGTTCAGCATTTGATTCAGTAAGTTGGGACTATCTGTTTACCTTACTAAAGTGCACAAACTTCTCAGATGCATTTGTAAATCTAATTGAGCATTTATACAAAGGAACTTTGGCTTATATTAAGGTAGGAACATATGTTTCACAAAAAATACCCATTTTTAAAGGTACAAAACAAGGATGTCCACTTTCTCCACTATTATTCATTTTAGTAATGGAGCCTTGGGCTAATTTGATTAGAAACAGTACTGACATAGAGGGTTTTGAAATAGATGAAAATATAACATCCAAAATTCAACTTTTTGCAGATGATGTTCTAATTACATCAGCAGGATCTAATTCTTCTATGCAGTCTCTATTTGATAAAATGATGAATTTTAAAAGTATTTCTGGTTTAATATTCAATGAAGAAAAAACTAAAATACTACCTATATATACACGAAAAAATATTCTCATTAGTGATTTTACTAAATATGTACCCAATTCAGGTCAGATAACTTATTTAGGTATAATACTATCTAAAGATATTAAATCTATTATATATAATAATTATAATACCTGTTTTCTTAATATACAAAACCTTTTTAATTCCTGGAATAATATGTTTTTTACTATGGAGGAGAGACTTACAATTATTAAAATGATAATATTCCCCAAGATTTTATACTTAATACAATCAATAATACTTCCACCTACAAAAATAATTATCAAGAAACTGAATACACTAATGTTAAATTTCCTATGGGCACCTAATAGACCTAGGATTGCATTAAAGAAACATACTAATAGCTGGTCTCAAGGGGGTATTTCTTTTCCAGACTTTAATTTATATGCTATCTCTTCTATTGTAAAAGTTATTACTTTATTAATAGATCAGTCATATGTTGCAAAATGGAAAGATTATTGGGAGCTAATTAGTATGCACTTCATGAAAATCTCCTTAACACATAAAAATATGATAGTAAATAACTCCATGTTATGGTTACTAAAGGAATTTTGTACTTCACCTATTACACCTAAACATATGGTTTGTTACCCATTAAACATTATTATTAGCTATCGTAACTTTATATTCATGCACCCTAGGTATAGGGAATGGAATTTTATTATATTCCCTATAATGTATACTCAGGGTATGCTTTTGTCATCTACTTCTGAAGGAACTCATTTAGCTATAGATAATGATCTAAAGTACTGGTATCAGTTGATATCTGATAATAAAGTTAAAAATCTAGATTTCTTAAAACAAGAATTTGATCTAAGAGAAACTTGCTGGTTAGAGGTTCAGACCTTTAGACAACATCTCATTAATAAAATAGATCTAATGTCTATAACAGTTAAATAATCTATTCCAACACTGATTGATTACTTGATATTAAATTTACAACATAAAGTTTCTGATAAAGGTAAACTTTCATACATACATAAAATTATCAGACAAGAAACTTTTTACAGTGTAGATTCATACTGGAATTATTTCACTTCTATTAATGGTGACCCACCAAATCAACAAGATAAACAATATATATTGGAATCTGCTTATAGAACTATGTCTTCCATTGTCTGGAGACTTTATACATGGAAATTTTTACATAGATCTTTTTATACACATTTAATGATGAATAAAATAAATAATAAAGATAATCTATGTAAGAGATGTAATGTAGAAATTAATGCTGACTGGGCTCATATGTTTTATGACTGTATAAAATTGAAAGAATACTGGAAGTCAATTAATGAATTTTTGCAGGCTCTTTTTACAGATAATTTCATTATTTCTAAATCTCTTATATTATTCAACACACCTGTACCTCAAAGTGTTAAAAAGGTTAAGCTTCCCTTGTTATGGTCTATTCTAGCAGTGGCTAGGAAAATAATAACCAGAAATTGGATTTCAGATACACCTCCTTCGTTCAATGAATTTAAAAATGTTATGAATATAGTGTGCCATATGGAAATTAACACAATTAGGTTAAGAACAACTAGAAAAACATCTTATTATATTGTATGGGATAATTTACAAAATTTGTTAAAAAAATTCTAATTTCAATAGCATGGTATTTTAGTTTAATTAATTGATCTGATTGTAGTGGATGTCTTTGTAAATACTTTAGTTGTTTTGTTGAATATTATAATATCTATTTTTAATTACTTGTATAAAATTGTTATGATATTTCTCTTGTATGTTAAAACAATAAACCTGTTTTGAAAAAAAAAAAAGAAATAAGAGTGGTAATATGACAATCCTTACATCGTGGAAAGGGGTTAGCCTGTAAGGATAATTGTAGTAAATGCAAATATCAAGGAAAGAGAAGAAAAGTTTGAAGAAAGAAAATATGGTGATGGCTAATATGTATATTGTGGTGGCAGGGGACTTTATCTGTGATTTAAAAGACAGGAAGAAGAAACATATTGGAAGATGTTAAAAAATAAAGACTTCTGGTTTAGGTATAGGAAAAAGGAATATAAATATAAAGTAAGGGAATTAAAGACAGAGATTTGTTTATTTTTATTTTCTGAAGCTTTTCAATATGTTGGGGGTCATTAAGGAAGCAAAACTGTTTGGTCATACCGTAAAGTACGTAGAATTTGGAAAACATGAGTATGTTACAGAGGAGAAGGATTTATGAGGTGTACTGAAATGTACGGCATTTTGGAAAGGCAAAAAATGGATTCTAGATCATTTAAAAAATGAACAGTTTTGTAAGTCCTGGATGGATTGATAGAAGACATATAAAGAAAAAATATATAACAGTGTTAGAACAAAATAATACAGAATGTCCAAGGAAGGAGAAATATATGTTAATAGGTAAAAAATATAGGATATGTTAACCAGGCAACAATATATAGTTAAAGACAAAAAGAACTAATGTTCTGGTTATGAAAGAATATTACAGTAGATGAAAATAGCATCAGGGTGATTACTATGGATGAAGGGGAGCGAGGAAGACATTAGGAGTGGATTATGAATTGTGTCAGAGGTTAATTAAAAAAAAAAAAAATATATATATATATATATATATATATATATATATATATATATATATATATATATATATATATATAAAGAGAGAGAGAAAAGGGATGCACAGAAGGTGGAATGTAAGGTTAACATGATTATGGATGGCAAAGGCAGAAGAAAGTTTTATTAGAAGAACTGGAATGTGATAAAAGTAGGGAGGGGTAAAAAGTATTTTGGGAGAGGCTGGTTTGAAGTATAGGTTTAATAGAATTACTGGTGATGGAAAAAGGTAGGATTTCTTTGGAGGTTGTGTATAACTGGTTAAAGGTGGGTTTGGATGATGGATACATTTATGGGGTTTTGGTGAAGTTTTTATGGAAGAAATGGGACAGACTGAGAAGTTGGTGCTCAGTAACTTTCTGCAATGTGGATTACAAGATGGAAACATTCATTTTTACAGAAACCGTTTAAGAAAATAGTTGATTGTATAGTTTGGATGGTAGGAAATGGACTTAAAGAGAAAAATGTGAAGGAAGTTGTGTTAGTGAAGAAAATGTTGGATAGTAAAAGGAAGGCAGATTGTTGAGGTTGGACAGTGGTATGTTAAATATAAAAAGTGTTTGATAATGCACAACATAAACAAATGTGAAGTGTTTTAAAAGAATATTGCATCAAAGATAGAATAGTGAATATATAAATGAGAATATATAGAAATACATTGGTACTCTGCTGAATGAGAAATAAGTGAGAAGATCAAATGCAGAAAGGAGTAAAGCAGAAGCATCCCACAAGTGGAAACAAACTTTTAAGTAACTAATCCGGTCAAAGAAATTGTGAGCAAAAGGTAAAAGAAGTGAATGCAGAGTATAAAGAACAAGTTAGTATACTTTTGGTTATGATGATAAGTTGATAATTAGATAATATTAATAAGAAATATATAGAGGGTAAGAGTGAAGATCAGGAGGTATTTCTGAGTTGTCTGGACTGGTATTAAGTAAAGAAAACAGCAAGGATTTTGGTTTCATAGAACTGGTGGTATACGTATTTCCATATCACTGTTTCAGTATTCTTCACCTAAGGACTCTACTATCAAGGATAGTCTAATGTCCAACCAGTAGACCAAAGCCTTCAGCTCTTATAGGCACTGTACGTCACATGGATGCTTCTCATGCATGATGTATACTCATAACTACTTTGCCCCCAGTCCAAATGCCATTATTGAACATCAGGCCAAATGCCCTTCTTTTGATCTCTTTACCAAGCCTTGTTTTCGGATCAGTGCCCCACTGGGGTTTCTTCTCTTCCTTTTCTTATTTTTTGTGTTCCTGTCATCCAAAAAGGGAAAATGTCAATTTGGGAGGCAGATTTCTCATAAGGATCATCATGACCAGTGTCTTTTTTGTTTGGGTGCTTTCCATGATCATATGCAGTGTTCTATCTGCCAGGCATTCCTGCCTAAGATCCTACACAGTTGCCTCTCCTTCTTGTCTATATAACTGGAGAACCAATGTCTTAAGCTATCAGCTCAGGGTGCAGTGGCAGAATCCTCCTGCCCTGAGGGCCACCTGTCTGCAAAGAAGGCAGCCAAAATAAGTTAGGCCTGATCTGGGTGCTGTCCTGCCTCCCCAGATGTCTTTAGGACTGTCTAGTGCGTGCTCTGCCTCAACCCCATGATAATGCCATCATGGATCTGGCTTCTCGCACATCCTCAGAGGCTTTTCAGCTGTCTGTGTCTGATGTTGAGGGGGAACCTCAGCTGATTATATCTGAAGGACCAAGGGAGATTACACAGATCTTCGTGAGGGAGGAGATTTCTACAACCATTATAGAATCATGTCAGGGGTCTGACCCTCTAAGCAGATGTTCCACAGGAAAAAGAAACAAAGGACAAAGCATATTTCCCCTGTTTTGAAGGATCCTCAGCATGAATGGTAGGATTTCACTCAGGGTTTATCTAATGCTTTCATGGCCTTGAAGCCACCTCAAGCAGTCTTTGTTCCTGTTAGTACCTGGTGTTTCACTCCACTCAAGAGACCTTGGGAATTGTATTCCTCAGATGATGATCTGGATTCAAGGAAAGAATCCCTGGCTTATTTTTCCTAAATCCCTTTACCTTTGGCTATGATTCAGAGAAGGAGGATTCCTTATGTTCAGACTCCCATTTGGAAGAGCTCTCCTTTGGGGATACCATTGCCCATATGATGGGCTAATTTAAGTGGGACTGTTCTCAAGTCTCTGATATTCAAAAAAGATATTATGAGCTCCTACAAATGGTATATCCCAAACCATCTGTTGTTCCTCCTGTTCTGGCTGCCCTTTTGGATACCATTTGGCAGCATTTGTAGACCCTGACTCTCAGGTTCCTGAACCTAAGAAGCCAGATAAGTTCTGCAAAGACCATGAGGAGTGTGACTGTCTTTATAAATGCCCTTCTGCAGACCCTTCTGTAGTGTCAGTGTCTTCTGACAAACTATCCAAGCTGCTACCCCCCACCAAGTTGTTGCCTTCTGATAAGGATAGTAGAGCCATGGGAAGGTTGGGCATGAAAGTTTACACTGCTGCCACTTTGTCATATAGGGACATTAACTACCAGACTCATATTACAAGGTATGTTTTTGTTGTCCTTTCTCAGGTTTCTAAGGTGTTTCGTGACCTTCCTGACTCTGAGGGGAAGGCTTCAGCCATTTTGCTGCTGGCCTTCTCACAAGTTGCCCGGCATTCAATCAAATGCAGCTATAATGCAGCTGGTACCTGTTCCAGGGCTACTGCCTTTGGTTCAGTTATGAGGCTTTATTTTTGGCTTCATCTTCAGGCTTTGCCTGATGGCATTAAGGCCAAACCTTTGGATGCGTCTTTGAATAGCAAAAGTCTTTTTGTATCTGCTGCTGATGATCTTTTCTAGTAACTCTAGGACAAGGGCAAAGGCTTACAGGAGCTGAAACATATTTTTGTTTCTCCCATTCCTAAATTTCAGAAGAACTATCCTTCCAAGTCTGTCTTTGTTCATAGGCAATCTTGCCCTCCTCCCTAGGACAAGAAGGGTTCTAGGTATGTGTCTTCTACTGAATCTACTCAGACTCATGCCTCCCAGTAGCCTTCCTTTCAGGACAAGCCTGGTTATATTTGACAGTTTGCTTTGACAGTTTGCTTTGTCCAGGTTCCCTTGTCCCTTCATCTTCCCCTCTCTCAATTCCAAATTGGCGACGAATCACTTCAGACTCTTGGGTTCTATCCATTATCCGTCCGGGATATTTTATGGTTTGGAAGTCCCTTCCTCACTTTTCAGGAATTCCTCAACCCCTTTGGTAACAGCTCTCTCATTTCCTGGGGTTCTGCACTCTCTTTTGGCTCAGGTTACCATTCAAGCCATGCCTCCAACAAAGGTAGAGAAGGGATTTATTCCAGAATATTTTTGATCCCATGAAAGGAAGGTACATGGAGACCAGTTCTGGACCTTTCCCTGCTTAACATCTTTCTTAAGGTTCCTTATTTTTGGGATTCTTTTTAGACATGGTTTCCTCTTCTTCTTCTACAGGACTTTCTGGTATCTCTGGATCTCAGGGATACCTTCACTTTCCCATCCATCCTGTTTTCAGGAAGTGGTTACATTCCTCTGTCTCTTTCTTGCATTTTCAGTTCTCTGCTTTGTTCTTTGGCCTCTCTACTTCCCCAGTGGTGTTCACCAAATGCTTCACTCCTGTCATTGCTTTTTGCAGGATTCGAGGTATTCAGATTTTTCCTGTATATATGACCTGCTTATTGAAGCTCCTTCCCCCAGCAATCTACCTCAGGATCTCAGGTTTACTGCTTGCCAATTATACAGTCTGGTGTTCACCGTAAACATCCAGAAATCAGTTCTGACACCTTCCCATGATCATATTTTCCTTGGACGGAGGCTTCAGACAGTTCTCATGTTAGCTTTTCTGTCTAACCCCAAGGCTCTGTTTCTGATAACCTTTTTCCAATCTCTTCTTCCTCTGGTATCTGTCACAGCCAGGGAGTTTCTCAGGGTCCTGTTGTTCATGGCATCCACCATTCATATGCTCCCACTTGGCCATGGGCAATCACCACAAGTTACCTCACTGGGTGGATCTTCTCACATAAGACAAAGGGTATCTTATGCATGCTTATTTGTCCACTTTTCAAATTACACTGTGGGTGATAGGAATTTGATCCCTTTTTGGCACTTCTTTTCTAAGGACATGCTTTGGATTCTGCAGGATGCCAGGAAACCCACTACTAGGAAATCATATATGTCCCAATGGAAATTTTTTTTCTGTCTGGTGCCTCTGTCACCATGCAAGATACTCTATCAGTGCATGATTCTTTGGTTCTCTCTTATTTGTGTGATCTGCACACCCATGCTGGGTTGGCATATCATTCAGTGGAAGCTTATATGTCAGCAATTTCACATTGTCTGCCCTTGAATCCTCCTCTGGTCTCTATATTTGAAGTCAAGCAATTCCTTAAAGGCATCCTTCATATCAGGCCTTCCAGGAAGCCTAGCCTGCTTTCTTGAGACCTCAATTTTGTACTTGAAAAATTGGCCCAGGCTCCTTTTGAGCCTGCTTCCTTGCACCATTGCACTTGGAAGACTGTTTTGCTTTTGGCTGTCACTTCAGCCAGGAGAGTGTCTAAATTTTGGTCTTTCATGGCTGTTCCCCCCTTTTTAGTTTTCCTTAGGTGGTCAGTGAGTTATTCCTTAATCAGTCTATTCATCATCCTTCCTTTTTCTTTCTCCACATTCTGCAGGTGAGAAGGTTCTTCACACCTTGGATTTGCATAGACAGCTGAAATATTACTTACATAAAACTAAATTAATATGCAAATCTGTGCAGGTTTTTATTTCTTTCCATCCCAAGACTTTGGGTTTGACTGTGTCTAAGCAAACCATCTCCTCTTGGATTTCTAAGGCCTTTTTCTTTTGTTATTCTTTTCATGGCAAATGTCTTTCCTCATCTGTAAAGGCACATTTTACAAGGACATTTGCCTCCTCTGGTGCCTTTTTCAAGGGTTTGGATGCCAATTCTATCCTTGAGGCTGCTACTTGGTCCTCTCCCCATACTTTCTAAGCATTACAAGTTGGAAGTTATTTCCAGGGCCAGATAAGGCTTTGCCAGGGCAATCCTGCATGAGTTTGTGGAGGGTTCTTCTCTGCCTTTCTTCTCCCAGGCTTCCTCTAGAGCTCTTATACTCTCTTTTACATGAAGAATACTGCAGCAGTGATGTTGAAGGGCATAATACAGTTGTGTAAAATCTTATCATAACAGCAGATGTCCTTCTCTTCACTGTTGCTGTATTTGGTCCCCCCTTCCTTCCTTTCCTCTCTGTCCTGACTTATGCCCTGTGTTCTGGCTGCCTTCCTGACTGAGCGGGCCCTCTTCCCTTCTTCTTTTTTTATTTTTCCTTCTGGATGCACATGTTCGCATTTGTCCTTGATGATATTCTGTTCCTCCTGGGGCCTTTTCAGTTCTGAGTATCTGCATCTGTATGCCACCTTTATGCCCTACGTTATGCATTGAGAGCATACGTATGATGTACGGCAACCTACAAGAGCTGAAGGCTTTTGTATACTGGCCAGACATTGGGCTATCCTTGGCAGGACATCCCTTAGGGAAAGAATACTGTAACAGTGAAGAAAAGGACATCTACTGTTATGGTAAGATTTTATGCAACTGTACTTTATTCTCCTAATGCTGTGACTGAAGTTTTAAGTGTACAATTTAGAGTAGAGGCAATGGTGGGAAATCATTGGGAGTCTACGGTATGAGAGAAGAGGGAGAGGTTGTATAGACTTGAAAAGCATTTAGAATGACCATTGAAAAGAAACTATATTTGCTTTATTGAGCTGTTTGGGAAAGTTGCCATATAAGTTAAAGAAGAAAGTTTGGGGGATTATCTTTAGTGCTTTGTAGAGGGTATTAATATTGAATTTGGTGAAGAGGGGAGTGGTGCACAACAGAAAGGGAGTTTAGTTTATATAAAATTTCATTTAGCATTTTTTTTACATTTTTTCTGTGTTTGGAGAAAGCAATGGAAAAGAGTTTATTAGGATTTTTTAGGATAAAATATCAATAGCAGAAGAGGATGCTTGGAGGAAAAAAAAAATGATGAACATGGAGTTGGTAAGAGAATCTCTCTTGATAGTTCATAGGTTTATAGGAGTTTACTAGGCTAGTGGCCCTAGAGCCCTTACAAGCCTAGCCATTTTAAACCTGAATTGCCTCAATTGTCTTTGGTTAGATGGACATAATTCACAGAGCACATCTATGGTAAGCACTGACTACCCCTGTCCATGAGGGATATGGGTGCCATCCCCAGGGTGAATTTGCAGTCTCCCATCCATTTATCTAGGTTGCAACTGAATAGGGTCAATTATGAGTGGTGCTTCATGTGAACTGGAAGTTTATTCCAGAGTCTAAAGAAAAAAATCACCAGTGCAGACTGAATATCCAGATAAAAAAAATAAATTTTCATAAAAAACAGCTGGATAACCACAGCTGACTTTACTTCACTTTAATAAAAACAGTACTTCAAAAACATATGGGACAAGTGCTTTCACATAAAACAAATGCTTCCTCAGATCCTCATATTTAACAAAAACAGTACATACTATATTTATAATACAAACTGACTAATCACAATAATGAAAAATGGAGCCAAAATTACATCACCATTAGTAGGAGGATATTACATCTCATTTGACCTGTGGATGTGGAGCATATCCATCAGGACAGGTGAGAGACTGCCCTGTAGGCCAGGCACAAGTCGCCTCTCAGCAGTCTATACAATACAGATTACATGACAGGGCTTTCAGTCTATCCAAATAAGTCATGTTTTGGAGGCCCTGTATTTTCTTGGTGAGAAACCTCTGTGGTCTCTCCAGCTGCTGCAGGTGTTTGGTGAGGTACATGCAGAAGGGAGCATTGTACTCTATTAATGGTCTGATGAGGGTTGAGTACAGTGGAGTTATAGCATCCTCAGACCTGGATGTGATGCCCTTACTAATGAGATGCACAATGTAGAAGACTTTCCTTACCACTGTGGAAACTTGATGGTCGAAGTTCAGATTGCCATCTACCTGTGATCACAGATCTTGCATCCCTGGCTTTGAACTTAGGGGGTGCTGTCAATATTGTAATTAGCATGGAATTCACTTTTCCCAAGAGGATAATAATGCACTTTTATGCATTTAGTTTTAGACCATGGCTTAGGCACCGGTCATTTTATGGTCAGCCCCTCCTATAATATGTTAACATCATTGGAAAACTCAATGATTGCACCCAATTTGCAGTCATCAGCAAACCTGGTAAGTCAAAGGCCATCTACTTTAGCATGGACTTCCAAGAAATAGATTCCAAACAGTAAAGTGCCCAACACAGATCCCTGTGGTATGCTAATGGTGACGGGCCTACTGGTAGTGGTGGAGTCACCAACTTTGACAGTATGTGTTAGGTCGGTGAACCAGTTAGCTACCCATTTAGTGATACAATGTTTAATCCTCAGCTGGAAGAGTTTTTCAGTGATTCCTAAGTGGGAGGTTGTGTCAAAAGCTGAGCTAGGTTAAGATATGCAGTATGCATTGACTTGCCTTCATCCAGGGCTCTGGTAACTTTCTCAAAGAAGACTACTAGGTTTAATAAGCATGATCAAACTTTAATGAAGCCAAACTGGGTTGGGTCTAGAGTTTGAAGGTCACCTATGTCCTTGTCTTTCCATGGCCTTGCAGATGAGGCTGGTTAGACTTATGGTCTATAGTTCCCAGGGTTGGTTGATGGCCCTCCTATGCAATGGGATTACTGTTGCTGTTCTCCACTGTGTTGTAACAAAGCCAATTCTTGGGTTATGGTTAAAGAAAACACCAATTGGGTTCACTAGGTCCTGTTTCACATTGCTTAATAAGCAACCTGGGATGTTATCTGGTCCCATTGAGCCCATGTTTTTGGCCTCAGAGAGCACAGCTATGACCTGATCTCTAGACCATATACTATATATATACTAGGCAGAGGACTGGTGTCAGGTATGCTTTGAGGTATGGCTGGTGGGGACAGGGAGAGTGAAGTTTGCACCAAATCTGTCAGCTAGCAGGTTGACAATTTCCTCCAGTATAGTATGAGTGGTACCATCGATTACCAGTTTGGCACATAGCTTGCAATTCCCTTTTAGATTTTGGACATAGTTAAATAATACTGTATGATTATCTTTAGCTAGGGATGCTATTTTACCTTTGTAATTAGCTTTAGAGGACTTTACATGTTGTAAAGCTGTGGAGGGAATTCTTGCTCTGCTGAGTCAGTTTCCTCTTGTTCTAGTTTCTCCCTTTTGTTATATAATCTGTTTATACTTGAGGTCAACCAGGTGAGGCTTGTTTTTTTGCGAAGACCTGGTTTTAATCCAGTCAGGCACAGCCGAGTCTATAGAGTTGCTTAAGTGTTTATATAGGGCATTTGTACACATCTGCATAGGGGTCATTGTTGTCTGTGATTGCAGGGGGTATAAAACTTTTTATACAATCGCTTAGTAGGCTGTAATTTGCTTTGCAAAAGGTTTTTAGTTTTTTTG
Organism: Protopterus annectens; assembly: GCF_019279795.1. NCBI lineage: Eukaryota > Metazoa > Chordata > Ceratodontiformes > Protopteridae > Protopterus > Protopterus annectens. Next base: position 350,194,320 of record NC_056749.1, read on the forward strand.
CTCCTGTGGTGCTGACAGCTTCAATAGTTACTTTGAATGAGACTGATTTCTGGTTCGACCTTACCAGGGAGGGCATCACCGGGGGGGGGGGGGGACCAGGAACCTCGAACCTCTGGACGAACATGTTTGTGCTCATATGTCACCTAGTCGATGGAAGGATAGTTGAAATCTCCCATGACTAAGGTGTTGGACTGTATGGCGATTGACTCCAGTAAGTCCAGGTAGGCAGTGTGCTTTTCTTGGTTCATGGCAGGGGACATATAGCTAGCAATGATGTGGTAGGGTATTTTACCTATAGTAAATTGAACATGGAGTAATTTGACAGAGTCGTACTGTTTGGCCAGCCTCGATGTGTACTTGATTTTTTCACACTCATTTTTCCAGAGGTAATGTATAAAAATTGTGTATGAAAGAAGTCAGAGGTAAGTGATAAGAGATTTTTAAGCTGATCCATGGGTGAATGCACACGAAAAATTACTAAAGCAATAAAAAATAAGGTTTAGGGGAATATGGGAATGGAGTGACCCTAGTGATTGATGCTTAATAAGTTACTTGTGAAAACAGCGATGTTATACAAACAGTGGAAGAAACGGCTAAGACATATATGTGATGAAAAGAAGGTGAAGGAAAATTTTTTTAAGTGTATTAGGCCTTCAAAATTTTAGAAGAAAAAAGTTGAAGGTTTATGGAAAACAAAAAGGTTGACTGAAATAAAACAAGATATAATTCTGTATAGGATATATGATGAGGTGGAAGCAAATGAGTTACAAAATACAGATAAAATGATAGCAGGTATAAGTGTCTTATGGACAGTGAGCTGTGGGGAACTATCATATAATATGAAATGGGATTTAAGTAACATCCATGCACATACATACTGTTTAAGGAAGAATGTTGGCAGCATTTAGTGTGGATGATATTTTTAAATATTTTCCATATTTAACATTTTATTTTGTGCTGTTCTCTTTTTTTGTCATCTGACTTTTAATTCATGTATGATCTAAATTTTAATTAAAATGTTAATTTTAATAATGTATCCCTACTGTTTTTTGATGTGTCAAAGGATCTTTTACAGCCACTTACACTAACACTAGCTCAGGGAGCTAGGACCTTGGTTTTATTGTCTTACTAAAAGATGATACACTCAGGAATGCAACACCATGTTGTGCTTCTCTGCAGTGTCAGTATTGAAAAAGGAAGCCAAGCAGCTGTTGTGGAAATATAACTTGCAGTTTGCTTTTCTTCCAGCATAAAAAGTCAGAGTGCTACCTCTTGAGTCCCTGAGACTGCTTTCCATTTTTAGTTATAAGATGTCTATATTACGAGGTAGCTTGGTGAATGAGTCCCCAGCAATGGACGTATCTGTGGATAATGGACAAGGCAATATTTTGCCTGTGTGATACATATGAGTGTTGGGGAAACTAGTAGTGGGGACATTATTGATATACTTCTCTTACTCATGAAACTACTTTGATTTAAGGTGGCTGTAGAAACTGGAAGTAGGGCTGTACTAATGTGCCTGTATTTCAAATGCAATTACTTTGTGTTTAAGATGTCTGTAATAATTATTTCCCTATAAGCTGAACATGAGAACAGTCCAAGAGATCAGTATTCCACCCTGGTTAACAAATGAATGTAATTAATTAAATAAATAAATGCTTAAATTATTGTAAAATGCATGAAATAGAATTGGTTATCTGTGCAGGTATCTATTATACAGATGTACTGATGAGTGGGAGTTATGTCTGTGAGTCAAGGCTGGTATTTATAAATGTCTGGAGCTATCTGAGAAATTATGAAATAATTATTGGAATGATTGCAAAGAAAGCAGTATTCAAATACAAAGTAAACTGTGGCATCATTAGCATTTAAAAACTGAACTGAAAATTAAAAAAAGTAAGATAAAATTGGTTCTGGATCATTACTGCTATCTTTATTAAAATTATTCAGATTGGTGGTAAGCAATTTTATTCACTCAAACAAATTTAATCAAACTTTCTTTTTTACTCTGAATAATGTTAATAAAAAGAAAAGCTATACTCCAGAATCAGTGGCTATAGAAATTGAATAAAGTTTAAATGATAAATGCACCAGTCTTTATAAGTATTATTTGGTCCTTTTATATTTGACTGAATATGCAAATATATGCTGTTTAATCATAAATGTTATTTGATGGATGGATGGATGACAAGTGTTAATCTTTTTTTTCTGCTTTTTTAACTTAGATGAAAATAAGGGTGTTTTGTTAAAAAGCACAATTATTCTACATTTTTATATATATAGTGATTGTCCGATTTAATTGATTTACGGGAGGGATTTGCTCTCACTTTTTCTACCTTATGCTTAATATCAAACACCATTGTCATAATATCTAACAGAGAGCATTGCTGGGTCCTTAGTGAAATGATCTTTCATATGTTTGGCTACTGACACGTGAACTTTGATGACATAGTCTGTGCTAAACACTATGACACCCATACATAGCACTTTTGATAAGGTTAAAGTTAATGCCATAGCTTCAAGCAGCATGACTGCTAGAATTTGATGCTGCATAAATTACTATTTCTCAGTAAAGTTAAGTTCTGTGTACCTCCTCCATCTTATTTTCAAGGACTGCATATGGTTTTAATTGGATAGTTTGATAGATGGACCTCCAGATGACTCAACACCAAAACAATGCACCAAAGTTTAAAAGTAATTTTAATACACAAGCTGCGGTATAATGGAACCACAACAATTGTGTTTTGTTTACATTAAGCTCATACTGAGAAAATATTTTAAGTTACTGAATACAGCTCCCTATAAAATGACAAATAATTCTTCAGCTAGGTCATATTTACAATTGCATCATCAAAATATGTGACAATATTACCCCTGTATATGTTCTGATATAGTCTTGCTACCTCTACAAAAGGTTTTGTTAAAATATTACATGAGGAAAAGAGTGACATCTTGTCTGATAGCAAGTTATCTACTAACATTTGTGTCAAAACGATAGCATTATCAAATATTTCCTAATCAGAAACATAGATGTGTCACATAGCATCCTGTGCAGCTCTACAAAGTGGCGCATTCCAAATCAAAGTTGAGCAAATGAAAAAAAAAAAAAAGGTCTTCTCAAATGTTGATACTGTACTGAGCTGCTTGTTGCTACAAATGAAACAAGCAAGTTGCTACAGTTATATTTGCACACTGAGTGTGTGAGCACTTCAGGAGTGACTGTAAATGTAGTTTAGCAAACCAAATCACGCACGATGGATGAGTGCAAGGTTCTGAACCATGAATCAACAGCAAAAGATGAACCAGCACTCCGGAGACAGGCTATATAAAAAAAATTTAATGTGGCAAATCAATCATAGAGAAATTACACAAGCAAACCGGTTTCGGCTAAAATCTAATAGCCTTCCTCAGTGCAACTAACCGGTTTCGGCTAAAATCTAATAGCCTTTCTCAGTGCAACTAAAACAAACAGATGGTACATCCTGGTACTCTCTTATATATGAAAAACATTTTTGAAAAATGTTTTTAAAGTGACAATCTCAAAAAAACAACACACATGCATATGAGATTATCCCATTCATGTTATAAATATAAATAAATGTGAAAATTCAACAAAAGTAACACATGTTCATGCCAATAAACATGTAGAATAATATTATTATATAGAAAAAATCTATTAAGGGATACATAAACTATTAACAGGTGAACATGGATACTAAGACATTTCATTAAGGCCAGGTTTAAATAATGCCCCCAGCCTGGTTATCCAGGAAAATTCCATGTTGTTCAGATTCTCATGCCAACCTGCTTTATTAGCCCTATGCATGTCTATTTAATCAATAATAGTAAATTTAAATTAAGCCGTTTTGTGTAACCTAGTATGTTTGAATAAAGCATTTGACAATTTGCTAGTTCTAATGGCACTTAAATGTTCGCTGATACAATATTTCATTGGTCTGAAAGTTTGTCCCACATAGAATGCCAAACAAGAACAAGTGGCCATATAACCTACCCAACCAGTATTACAATTCCCAAAAAGGTTAATCTTATATATTTTGGGGCTTTTTCGTCTGATGGTGGACGCCATCTTTTTGACTGTTGTGTGTTAGACATTGGGCGTTTCTGTTCAGTCGCTCATACATTTTGGTATCTTGAATTACTGGATTTATACGGAGTCTTCTGGCCAATTCTAGTTGGATGCAAATTAACATTCTGGATAAGTATCTGATTATGGACATTATGGACTAACATTAACATGTATGGGCCCTTTTTTTTTTTTTCTACGTATGCATCAACGGTTGATTTCATTATAGGTTTGGGACTCTAAACTCATAAGTGTTGTATAACATATAACAATTATTTATTTTATATGTTTTTTATATTGCCATATATCTTTGGTTTACAATATGATGGGATGTCTACAAATCTATTGTCGGGCTAGGATTTATGGTTGAGAACAGGCTTTCATAATAATTACTTAGTGGATTTTCTGACTTGTCGTTAACACTATATTACTGTATTAATCATTTTTATATAATTTTTTGGATTTGCTATTTGGTTGTGTGACTGGGTTATTTCACTGGTGAAGCTGACTTGCTTTATAACAGTACATAAATACCAATGGGGTTTATTTATGGTGAGCTATTTACTTGATCTACTGACTATTTAAAACCAGGATTGTTTATTTCCTGGAAGCATTTATCTTGTGTTGATGATTGTCCAAGGCTAAGACGAATGTTGGCCATTCATTTAGAGTCAGCAGTTAAACACCTTTATTGAATTTTTATATACTTATGGTTTATAGCTCACTTTTATGTGGCTGAAACGAATGTTGACTGCAATCATTGGTGTATGTATTCTATTCAAGTGTACCAGAATTATGAACCTTGGTTGCACTAACTTAAAAAAAATTTTTATATATATTTATGAGTGCTTAATACAGTCTTAGTTATAATGCAAGTTTGAATTAGGCGTATCACACCTTCAGCTAATTGTTTTTGTTAAACCCATATTGGGCTAATTTTTGCCGAGCCTCTTCTCATTTATAACCATGGCCTAACATTTGAGGGGATGAGAATCTAATATTGTATCTTATGGTCTAAAAACATATTTATAACCTACTGGTTGAGGGTAATATCTTTCTTTGATTCAATAATAAGTTATACATTGATAAGTCATATATTGGTGCTTTATTATGGATCTCAGGGGCATATTGCGGAAACTATCTGCTGACAGGGATACTCTTGAAGTATTTGGATTGAATCCATCAGGAGCTAATGAATCTAATGATATTCCCAGGGATGCTAAATCACTTTCCAATGCTGTTTTTCACAAAATTACTAAGAATATGATGGCTCTAAGATCTAATATTTGGCACCTCAGGCTATTTAAAGCCTATAAAATAAAGAATATTACACCATGTGGGCTCAGAATTAGGATCCAACCATTGGTTGGTCTGATTGACCAACAACTGTCTCAGGAATGGGTGGAGACTCAACATCGGGCCTCAATGCTTTTTGTAGACACTCTCATATCATATTATGAACGGATTATTGACTCCCAGACTATTGAAATTCACCAAAATTGCTTAGAGGCCCAAAAATATGAATCAGAGGTGTTTTATAATACTCATATTTCCAATTTAGCGAAAGAACTGGCCCATTTAGAGGAGCAATTGGTCAAAAAGAAAATCTATAAATATAATAGAGACTTGGCAGATTATGAGAAGGGCAAACCTTTCATGGTACAAAAAACTGTCAGATTTAATGATTCTAGTTTTAGGCCAAACAATACGCGAAAACAACCCAGATCCATATTGAAGAAACATACTTCAACTGCTAGTGGTACATCGGAGGATGACACTTCATCCACCACTGACCATGATGGTCCTCCCCTCCAAGATTTCCCAATAGCCAAAAGGAGACCATCTGGTGATTCTTTAATCCCTTTAGATCTAGCAAACGCAGGGGTGGGAGAAAACACAAACACAAGGGGACCAAATCTGGCAACACTGTTACACAAAATTGTGAAACAATAAACAATGTATACAATATCTCATCTTTTGAACTTTCTGAAGCTCAAAATAAACTACTGAACAAAGGTTTAAATTTTGTGCCTACTGCGTCTGTTCCTGAACATATACTGATTAATGAGTTGAAAGATTTTTGCAGGCCGATTAATTTAAAAATATTCTTTTCAGACAATACTGACTCTCAAGGATCAACATGTTTTAAATTCGGTCCATCTGAGTTTCAGCCCCCAATGGATAAGCATGTATCTATTTTTAAGGAATGTGTGTCTAAGGAGTTACACTTTTCTTTAAGTTATCAATCTCAAAAGCACAATCTTACAGTGGAGGAACAACAAGCATTGCATGCTTTAAGATCCAACTATGACATTGTTATTGTACCTGTGGACAAGGTTGGAGCTATTGTGGTGATGGACTGGTCTGCGTATCGAGCTGAGTTTCTTAGACAACTATCTGATGTCAAGTTTTATATTCAACTGGTGGTTGATCCTACAAAAAACTTTAAAATACATATTGATTCCATGTTAGATCTAGCAACTGAAGAGAATATCATCACTAGAAATATATGCAAACAATTGAAAGTATCGGATCCAAAAGCTCAATATCTTTATTTGCTTCCCAAAATTCACAAGGTTCCCTTAAATCCTGCCGGTAGGCCTATCGTATCGGGTAATGGATCATTGACTGAACCTCTATCTGCCTTTTTGACTTTTCATCTCAAACCATTGCTCAGTTTGGTTAGATCTAGGCTTAAAGATATGACTGAATTTCTTCAGATAGTTCAAGACACACAGCTGGAGGCTAATTGGTGGTTATGTACATTGGATGTAACATCCCTTTACACCAACATTCCACATAATGCCGGACTATCGGCTGTTGCTTTCTGGTTGGACCAAGCAAAGTTATATAGTCCAGAATTTAACAATTTTCTTATGGAATTGACTGAATGTGTCTTGACTAAAATGTTTTTTTTTATTTTGAAGGGCAGGTCTATTGGCAGGTAAGGGGTACGGCTATGGGGGCTTCTTTTGCCCCCATTTATGTTGATCTATTCATGGGTTTCTATGAGCAACAATACATTTATAATTCTAACATGAATAAATATATGCAGGAACTAGATATTTGGCGCAGATATCTAGATGATTGTTGGATGGTGTGGCGGGGTGATTTGGATTTGGCAGATGATTTTGTGAGATATTTGAACAATAATGAAATGGGCATCCATTTTACTATACAAATACAATATCAAGAAATACTGGTTTTGGATGTGGTTGTTTCCAGACAGGCAGACCATACTTTGGCTACTAAAGTTCATAGGAAATTTCCACAATATAACACCCTTCTTCATGCCACCAGCAATCATCCCCGCCACATCGACAATATTCCTAAATCACAATTTTTGCGTATTAAACGCATATGTTCATCAGATGAGTCACATTTGGTATGTGAAAATGATTTAGCCCAGAGGTTCATTGATAGGGGTTATAATCCCAATCGCATTATTCAAACTAGGAATCAGGTCAGAAATACTCCTAGGTCTGAATTGTTACATTATAAACATTTCAACCAAGAAAACAATAGAGATCAACCAATTAGGTTTATAACAACATTTGGTAGTAATAACCCCCCTTTTTAGACAAATTGTCAATAATCATTGGGAGATCTTAAGAGCCCATGAACATCTTGGGGAAATATTACCTCAAACTTGCTCATTTTCATATAAGAGGGGAAGAACATTGAACACCCATTTTACACACTATAAGAGGTACAATCCTCCCAGACCAGCACAAACGACTATACTGGGTGACTAACTGAGAGGTTGTTATCCATGTGGCCATTGTAATGCATGTCAATTTATATACAAAACAATGGAATTTGCCAGCAAAAATACCCCCAAAATATATAAGATTAACATTTTTTGGGAATTGTAATACTGATTGGGTAGTTTATACGGCCACTTGTTCTTGTTTGGCATTCTATGTGGGACAAACTTCCAGACCATTGAAATATCGTATCAGCGAACATTTAAGTGCCATTAGAACTAGCAAATTGTCAAATGCTTTATTCAAACATACTAGGTTACACAAAATGGCTCAATTTAAATTTACTATTATTGATAAAATAGACATGCATAGGGCTAATAAAGCAGGTTGGCATGAAAAACTGAACAACATGGAATTTTCCTGGATAACCAGGCTGGGGGCATTATTTAAACCTGGCCTTAATGAAATGTCTTGGTATCCATGTTCACCTTTTAATAGTTTATGTATCCCTTAATAGATTTTTTTCTATATAATAATATTATTCTACATGTTTATTGGTATGAACATGTGTTACTTTTGGTGAATTTTCACATTTATTTATATTTATAACATGAATGGGATAATCTCATATGCATGTGTGTTGTTTTTTTGAGGTTGTCACTTTAAAACATTTTTTCAAATTTTTTTTTCATATATAAGAGAGTACCAGGATGTACCATCTGTTTGTTTTAGTTGCACTGAGGAAGGCTATTAGATTTTAGCCGAAACCGGTTAGTTGTACTGAGGAAGGCTATTAGATTTTAGCCGAAACCGGTTTGCTTGTATAATTTCTCTATGATTGATTTGCCACATTAAATTTTTTTATATAGCCTGTCTCCGGAGTGCTGGTTCATCTTTTGCTGTAAATGTAGTTTAAACATTCATTTATGAAACTGCACTATCCCTGAATATTTATAAATCAGTATTGGTACTGCAGTCCCACACCATCAGTACCTGCTAGTTGTGTCTTCTGACAGCTTATGCCCAGGCTGATGACACCTTTGCCCCACCCTAGTTATGGCTCTGTTCCTATTTGAGTCTCAGACTTACCTGACATTTGAAAGTTTCACTTGATCTGTTTTAATTATGTGTGATACTGGTAACCCTGTCCGCTATGCTATAATTGTTGTGAATGTTTAATAATCAATATTGCCTTGTGTAATAGGTAGGCATGTATCTGCAGATTTAGCAGTTTTTCCTTAAATATATGTGATAATATCTCACCTAATATTTTATAAAATAGGGATGTATCAGTCATGGTTTTAAAAGGTCTTCACCTAGTAAAGTAAATAAACAGCATTTGAATTTTTCATCCATTGTATTGTGCATTTGTCCCTCATCTACTAAATTGGCATGCCTGCAGTGAGGTAACTGCCTGTAACTCACTTAAGTAATCTTACTTCTAGAGCAAAAATATTGATTGTTTACAGTATTTATTTTTGTTGAAGTACAACAATGGGTGTTTTGTAATTTGCTCCTATTAAAGTTCCCTTTTTTACAATTTAAAAACTGCTGTGATGAAACGTATGATTGGTACTCAGGTAACAAGCACAGTCAGACCCAATAAATCTTGATTCTTTATTACAAGTTTATGTACAGGACAGCCAAAGAAGCCTAGTGCTCACACTGGGCTTTTTTTAAAGAAATCCACAACAAAGTAGGTTGCTTTTTCCTAATTAATATCTCATCAAACCTGGTATTAATAAGCATTATCTGTAATCCTGTTTTTCACTAAAATACACATCTTCCAGTCCTAATTAACAAAGATTATTGATGGTGTACTGTCTAAGCTATTGTAAAAACCCATGGAATAAAACAAGTCTTCAGGGATTTCTAAAACCAACATAATATGAATCACTCCTGTAAATAATGAGGTAATTAAGTGACTTGAACAGGTAAGGATGTTGGCAAGAGATCTCTGACCAGATGGTTGGAGGCACTTCTTATTTTTTTATTTAATTATATGTAGGTGAACTGGATCATCTGGGCCTTAGTTCCATTCTTAAGCAAAAAAGTCACACCGAGTTTACAAAGGGTTTATAAGGCTTGACTAGTGACCCCACTATTAATATGCAAGTACACAGTTTACAAAGGGTTTATAAAGCTTGACTAGTGACCCCACTATTAATATTCAAGTACACAAAGACAGCCTTGTTTAGGATGCCAATGACTGCTGACCCATGCATAAACATGTGAACAATCTGTGTTAAAATTAAACTTCCTAGATAACAGCACCAGTGCTGGAGCATTTAGCCATTTATAGAAGAAATAGCTTGAGCATAAGTTAAGAGGTGAAGGCAATAGCATCTTGAAGCAGTCTATTGTCATCTAGGAAACAGTTCCACACCTCTAAAACAGAATGCACTGATAATGGCTCATACAGAGAGCGGTGAGAAATTATAGCAGAGGCAGCCAGAGAATCTGATTACGTCATACGTGCCACAGTGTACTGCATTAAATCAAATGTATTAATTTACAGATTAAAGTACATAATAGAAGGTTAGCTATGCAGGAGATGGACAGCCATCCACCTTACTTCATAGTGTAGAAGTGATGTTGTTGGTAGTATGCCCCTGTAATAAATCCACAGATTTTGTTCCGCAAATTCTGTAGCCTTTTATTTGGCTCTGTGTTGACACAATGCTAATGAAATAGCATAGCATATGCCCTACAGTGTAGCAGGGTGCAACACAGTCAGTAGCAAATTATAACAGGGGCAACAGGTGTGGCTGCCACACCTCTGGGGTGGCACAGCCAGCCAATGAAATTATTTAATTTAGAAAAATATATGTTCAGTACTATTTATTGTTGACTTGCTTGCTTTTCACAAAAAAGAAGGTTAAATGCTAGGTACTGTGACTACATATCAGTTGTGCATGTACAAAATGGGCCGGTGTTTCTACTGTATTTTCTTTACTTATTTAGTTTTACATTTACTTAAAACTGAATAAATAAGTGGCCCATGGCAATCCTCCACACATTGCCATTTTCCACTCTTTAGCTTCCTGTGACTCATTGAGGAGGCACTGACCAGAAAGCCCAGCAGTAATAAGTATTGCAGGGGAGAGTTGGGACTGGATGGACAGCTGTGAGTGGTCATGGTAATATGAGGGAAGTAAATTTTCTTTTTTAAATCCAGACAGGTAACCAGATATAAGTACATTGACAACTACAGCCCAGGGGAGACAGCAGCATAGCTCTCATCTGCATCTGATTTTGCAGAATGTCCCTGTGTGTCATATTTTAGTTTTGTTCCTCACAAAACTGTGGTTTTCGGAAAATCACGAAGGGTTACAATCAATCAAGAATACCAGACATTAGAGTTTCACACTACATATTCTATCAGAAATAAATGTTGATTCAAACCCTGTAAACTTTATAAGTAAATTACAGTACTATTTAAATTTTTGTCCCTGATGCTGGGTCTTTGGCTCTCATTACTTTTCACTTTGTCTGATTCTTAAGCACAGTGGTTAAAAACTATGGACTGCAGACTTCTTTGGATGAAATCAGTCTGTTGTTTCTTTCGAGAATTTCTTTGATTTTACGAGAATTTTTTTGATTTTACGAGAATTTCTTTGATTTTACGAGAATTTTTTTGATTTTACGACTATTCCTGACTTATGCAAATCATTAAGGACTGCAATCACTAAATAGGGAGGAAAGGGGAATGCTGGCTGTAGATTAAAGCATTGTAACCTCTTGTTGCTTCAACATTTTGAAATTTGGCTTAACAGGACTAGTGTGCATCAGTATGAAATACATTGCCATATATATTCCCTGGTATCTGTGTGAAAGAATGTTAAAAATATCCATGATTTCGCAGCATGTCTGTGACTTTACCTTACATTTTTTGTCTGATTCTCATAAAATGTATAGTTTTATGGCAAATCCTTGAGGATAACAGTCACTAAATGAGCTCAGGTGTGGTGGCTGTGGATGAAAATGACTTACTGTCTTGTTGTTTGCTTCTTTTAAAATATGACTTTACAGGACTAATGTGCATTTTTAAGAATTACATTGTAATATTTATTTTTTGCTGAATCTTTCTGTGAAGCAAAATTGAAACTGTACCTAATGTCAGTGAATGCCCCTGATTTTGCTTCATACTTTGTCTGAGCCTCATAAAAATTGTAGTTGTATTGCAAATCATAGAAGATTACAGAGACTAAATTGGAGAAGCTGGGGGGTTGATTGCCAGACTGTGGATAAAAATGCCACACTGTTTCGTTTTATTTTTAAATCTGACCTTACAGGATGAGAGTGCATTTGAATGAAATATTCTGGATGGCAGTTATTGCAGAGGACTACAGCTCTGATTTCCTTCCACCTTCATTTGTGTACTATGTGAGTCGGAGTAATTCACTTAACCAGGCAGTCCTCTTGGGTCATCCCTGAAAAGGGATCATTTGTCCAGCGAGTTAAAAAAATTAATAAAACAAATATTTGTATTTTGCAGTCTTTCTGTGAAGCAAAGCTGAAACTGTCCCTGATTTCACACCAATGTTTTTGGCTCATGCCTCATAAAAATCTCTCTCTTTTTTTGGCAAATCATTGAGGATTACTGTCATTAAATTATGACAGACATTCTATAGGTTTATAGGTTCATACTAGGCTATCTGCCCTAGGGCATTTATAAGCCTAGCCAGAATGTGTTTGGCTTTCGCCACCCATTTTAAATTAATTTTGCTATGCCCTTTTTCGAGGTTAGTATACTGTGCCTCTGTCTAACAGTGACACAGAAGTGATACCCGGGTTAAACCTATGATCTCAGAGTTCATATCCTTCAGAAAATATATGCCAATGCAAAGCCAGTCCCGAGTTTGGTGAATAGTCCTTCATTATTCTTTTGGATTTATCCATGATTACTGCACTAAGATGTTAAGTGATACTATTTTTTTCACTAACTCTGCTGGGTGGGGGCATTTTGTGTGTGAAATCAATTTAACCCCTTATTTGCTTATGAAATATCTACATTTGCAGGACTAATGTGCATTTATGTGAAATAAATTGGAAAACTTGTGGCTATTTGATTTCAGAATGCCCCTGAATCTGAACATAATTTGGTCTGTTCCTCATAAAACCCGTGGTTTCTGGCAATAAATTGAATATTACAGAAACTAAATAATGACAGAGATTTGAGTTTCAGACTTCATATCTTTATGGAAATGTTGTTATGCTAGGAACTTTGTAAGTATGTAGGATAAATCAGTTGCTGATTCTTGACCTTTGTCTCTTATTTTTTTTAACTTTGTCCTTAATTTGTGTACTAAGAAGTTAAGAGGTATCATCTTTTATCACAATCAGATGAGTTACATGAAGCAAAGTGGACATCCTGGGTGGGGATGGGGGTTGTCCTTGGATGAAAGTACCTTACCTTCTTATTTTCTCGGTTTAAGCAGTCTGAATTTGCAGGGTTAGTCTGCATTTGTTTGAAATAAGTTTGATTTTTACCACTGTCAGACATTTGTTGTGTGCAATCAACAATGAAGACAAGAATGGCTAACTGACTGTCATGGGTAAAATGTTATATGGCTTTCTAATACTCGTGTTAATTTGTGAGTAAAGTAAGTTGGGATACTTTATTGAAGATGTTCTTTTTCATCACAATCAGACATTTGAGGTGTATACAGTCAAATAGCTGTAATTAATGGGTATGTACATTGGTGGACTGTAATGTAACAGTTTGACTGATCTAAATAAGGAGAGTGAATCCAAATGATCCAAAAGACTATGAGTATGACTATGAGTATGAGTATTTGTGCATGGTCCAAAAAAAAGTGTGTGTGTGTGTGTGTGGGGGGGGGGGGCATAATTCAAAAACTGCTTAGGGCCCAAAGTGCATTTAGTCCATCACTAAACATAGCAGTAAAAGATTAAGCCCATAGATGAATGTACTTGTACGTTTCAACTTTTTATGATGGGTTGTTATCATAGCCTGTGAGACACCATTAGTCCTTGAGCAGATGGAGAGATTTTTGTTTTCCCTTGACACGTTTGGTCTTTCCCAAGTTTACTGTAAGGCCTAGATAATACAGGAATCCACATGGTTTAGTGAAGCTAGTACTTAGTGATTTGCCAATCAGATCTGGGGAAATTTCTGAAGACAAAATTACCATATCAATGGCATACTTAAGTACATCCCTAATGACAACAAAAGTGCTGCAGAAGTTATACATTGTGAAAGAATTAATGGTCTGAGCACTGAGTCTTGAGGAGCTCCAAATGGTATTATGTGGAGTTTAATTTGCCTGTTATATAAATAGCCCTTAAACCATTGCAGTACAGAGGAACTGAGTCCAAAAATTGAGGCTTCACTTTACCATTAAACTATGTTTCACTGAGATAAATGCGTCTGACAGGTCAATAAAGACAGCTCTAGTTAGATCCCCTGCTACTCTGACATTATACACATTATTAGTGAAGGCTAGAATGTCAGTGATGGCACTATGCATGTTTTTTAAAGTCATTGCTCTGATTTTAATGTCAGCCATATGACTGAATGCAAGCCATTAACTGTAAGGCTACAGCTTTCTACAGAATCTTAGCCAAAGGTGAGATAAGTGAAAGTGACTTGTAGTTTTCTGATTGGTTCAACAAGCCTAAGGTGTGTTTTGGTACAGGAGAAGCTTTCTCCAGAATCTTGGTAAAAAATAAGAGAAGTGCAATATACAATATTGGTTGGATAGAAGGGTTTTTAGATCAAACTTATGTTAGAATTATTCCACAGCCCAGTGTCTGTACTAGAGAACAGCAACTGAAAATGTATTTTAGGGGATGAACAATAAAGCTACTACATGCCCTTAAGAGTATACAGTAAAGACCAACAGATCATACACTGTCACTTCTGGGAATTTCATGTATCTGTCTGCTCATTTTGGACAACAGTATGTCTTAGAAATTGAAACTGATGGAGAATATAGAGACGCTGTATGAATCCCACTTAGTATTTCTAGGTGGCTGTTGACTGCTGCTGAAGTGGCTTTGAAACATTGTGAAAATGTTTCAGCTAACTGCTTGGGTTTAGTCATGTAGGAGTATTCAACTTTGAGAGCTTTTCTATGGGAACCAGCAAAAGGCCCTTGTTGGCTAAGCACTGAAGGTGTCTGTGTTTGGAGGAGTGGGGATTGTTCAGCCAGTAAGGCACCAGTAATTCTGTCAGCCAGACATGATCTTGTTTATGTAGGGTATGGCAAATCATGTTAAGGACATTAAACATAAACCCTGAGGCAATAAACAGCCACTGAAGACCCCACAGGGGATATATGGCCATAATAGAAATACCCCATGAAAAGCTTGGCTGAAGAACACCGAACTCTGTAATCATACACGGGCATGCACAGCCACATGAAGGTAATCTGGTGGGAGGTGGTTGATATGGGCACTACTCTTGATGATATCATAATATCTTGATGTTAACATGAAAGTGCTACTGCCACCTGGTACTTTAATTCACAGAAACATTGCATACTCTTGAAAAAAGCTCCATTTGATTAACATCAAACTTAAATATGAAGGAGGTGATGATATATACAGGGCCTTATGTTTTCAATCATGCCCACAGACTTCCATTTTCATCAGTCTGAGTCTCAATCTATTGACTTTAAAAGGTAGCTCTAATTCAGTCTTCTAAGAAGTCACGAGCTGGGATATGCCACACTGGCAAAGTAAAGGTCAAAACTATAGCATTATTTCTGCTTGGAGAATTCAGTTGTTGTTAATCGTCATGACTTAGCATTCAGTGCATACTCAGCCTGATGGATATAACTTTCCTAGGCTACCTTTGCAACTACCTTTCTCACAATATCTTGTGTTCTCTAATTTGTAATTTCCACCTCTGACCAAGCTAGCATTACTCAATAAGATATGCAAACTACCAACAAGCCTTCCCCTATCAAAACAAGGAGGATGGAGTAAGGGTTGGTAAGATGAATGAATTGTCGAAGTAGATCTAACATTATGGCAAATGCACAAGTTTGAATCTGCCTATGCAGAAGACAGTTTTCATTAGCTTTCAGGACAGAATTCTAGCAACTCTTCAGGGGTGCCTGGTGTATGCAATCATACCCTTGATCACTGCAACTCTGATAAATTTCTCAGATCAAGAGAAAATATCTACCTTATAATGCCTCACAAAAGGGTTCAGGGATGGCTATTTGTGGCTGCAAAAACAGTGCTCCAAGATATCTTATTAAAAAAGGCTTCCAATATAGCCACTACCCTGATGGAATGAGCTTTAGAGAATACTCATAAATCATTCCTGTACTTGTAAAAGACAAAAGGAAGTACAATAAAATAACAAGTGGGGCAAATTCTAGTCACCTTTTGTTCTAGTGTTTATGCAGAAAGGAAATAGGCACTGGATTATTTTTTTATGTCATATGTGTTTTCATCATAATATTGAAGTTGCATGTAGATGTCTATGAAATGCAACAAGAAATCACTTTACAATATTCTCTACATAAATCTGAATTCTCAATGGACTAATTAAAATGCAGTGATTAAGATTTGGCTTGGTGCAAATCTTAAGCATAAGTGATGGTTAGCCCTCAAATAAAGTTTTCCTGAGGAACATGGGGTATGAAGGATGGACTTAAAATGCTTAGAAGTCAATAATCCTTCTAGTGGAAATTACAGCTAGTAATAAAGGGGGTTTTCTGGGTCCCAGACTTCAGATCAACAATGGGGAGCAGTATGACATGTGAAAGAGATTACCTTCTCCAATTCAGTGGGAGCATGGGGTCAATAATGAGAAAGGGGCATATAAAACACACCTCTCAGAAAGGTCTTGCAAACTTTTAAGAGAAGCTAAAGAAGAACATTTCTAACAAATACTGAATAACTTTAGGACCAAAAACAGAGAAAGGACCAGTGTTATGCTGTGCAGCCCATATTGAAAATTATGTCCATTTACCCCTAACATATCTTCTAGATGGAGGATGTATGGTCCAAACAGATTGAGAGAGAGAGAATATCAGTCCCTCTGCATGAAAATCACCCAGAATGATGCTGCAGTACAAGGACAAAATGATTGACTTCAACAATTGGCTAAGCTTCTGGTGCCATTCTAAAGGGATCCAATATCTGTCTGCCTGGGATGACATGGTCGACAGACCATGATGCTTTGCGAGAGATAGCCTGCACCTGTCACTCCTGGGATTCCGGACACTGGCTAAGGTTCCTGCCACTCCAATAGTGCCTTTTTTAGGCAAGGTTCAAATGACAAATTCACCACTGTAACAGGAACAGGCAAGCAAAAACTGAGGGTGATGCTACTCAATGCTATAAGTCTAAATCTCAAAATGCACTCACTCGAGGCACTCCTTAAAATGAACAACATCGATATCTGTGCAGTGACTGAGACCTGGTTCAAGGCTCCAGAGAGCACCCCTGCACTACCAGGCTATAACTCATACCACACTTTTCGGCCATGTAACCTGGACTGGAACACCAAAGGCGGAGGTGTGTCCATATTCATTAAGAATACCCACACCTCCAGGCTAGTTGCTCAGCATAATGCAGCCGAGGTTATCCAAGTGCAACTAACTCTGGGCAAAACTGCAATCCAAATTGTAGCTTGCACCCACCATGCCCCAGGATTCCCACTCCTCTTTTCTTGATGTACTGGAAAATATTAGGGGCAACCAAACACCGTAATAATGGGCAATTTCAACTACCCCACCATTAACTGGGAAAACTACTCATGTACCAACTCCTTCACTCAACGCTTTCTGGAATTCATAAACTCCAATGCCCTGGATCAACTTATCCACACCCCCACGAGGGGCAACAATATCCTAGATCTAGTCATTACCAACATGAATGACTGGTGTTCCACACCTGAAGTCAATGCCTCATTGGTCCGATCCGACCATAAGCTAATTACCCTAGATATCCACATCCTGCCCCCACCCCCCATTAAGGAAACCATGGTAAAAAATTTCTCCAAAGCCAACTTCATGCTTCTTAAGACAGAAGTGGTGAACTTCATGACACCCATGCAGATGGACAATACAATTTCGACTACTGAATCCTACACAATTGCACTTTATAAGCACTTACATGAGTGCATGGATCGTGCTATCCCAAACAGAACCAAGACACTATCCTCCAAAAAAAGGAAGCCAATCTGGTGGTCCCCTGCCATAAACAAACTGTACAACAGAAGGAAGAAACTGTTGCAAAGGAGAGTAAAATCCTATGAGTGGAGGAGCTCCCTCGTCAGCCTCAGTAAGAAGCTGCAATCCCTGGTAAAATCCTCCAAAGCTAGTTATGAAAACAAAATCACCACTGATTCTGAAGGCAACCACAAAGCATTCTATAGCTATGTCAAGAATCTCAATGGCAACACTCAGATCTGCTCTGAGTTACAGCACAATGGCACTAAATATACAGATCCAATTGATATTGTCAACATCCTGGCAGATAGGTTCAGTGCTAACTTTACCCCCCTCTCACCCCCTAAAGAGCCCATCTCTATACTGGAAGAATGCAAAGTTCCTGTAATCACGGCTGCACAGGTAAAAACCACACTCTCCAAAGCCAAGAACACAGCATCCATGGGACCAGACAACATCCCAGGCTGCATTCTACATGAACTACAGAATGAACTGGCACCCCACCTAAGTACCATGTTCAATCATAGCCTCACCTCAGGCTTTGTGCCTGCTAAATGGCGCACAGCGACGGTTATCCCACTTCACAAGGGGGGAGCCACCACGGACCCCAGGAACTAACACCCCATTAGCCTGATGAGCCTGGTCTGCAAGGCCATGGAACATATCATCATGGAACTTATAAACAAAGACATCGGTAATCTCCAAACTCTGGACCCCACCCAGTTCGGGATTGTAAAAGGCAGATCATGTCTCCTAAACCTGATAGACTTCTTTGAAGCAGTCAACAAAGCCGTAGACAAGGGTAAGATGGTTCACACAGCCTATCTAGATCTTGCCAAAGATTTTGACACCATCCCCCACTCTGGAATTATAGATAAACTCACTAAACTAGGTATAAATCCCTATGTCACAAGATGGGTTGCCAACTGGCTCACTGACAGAACCCACACTGTGAAAGTAGCAGACTCCAAATCTGACTTCAGACCAGTGACAAGTGGAGTACCACATGGTTCAGTCCTGGATCCTCTCCTGTTTGGTATCTACTTCTCTGAAGTACAGGCTAACACAGAAGGTTTTTGGCTAACAAAATTCGCAGATGACTGCAAACTAGGAGCCATAATCGAAACTCCGAATGATGTGGACATCCTACAAAAGGGCCTCACTGAAACAGATGCCTGGTGTCAAAGCCATGGCCTCAAGCTCAATGCCAAAAAGTGCACTGTCATCCCCTTTGGTAAAAACTCTGTACCCATGAACTACAACATAGGCGGTAGTATACTTAACACCGAAAGTGTGAGAAGAGACCTTGGGACACAGGTGGACATTAGACTCTCCTTTGATAATCACATTGTCACAGTAGTCAGGAAATCCTTTTATGTGGCACACCTCATCACAAAAGGTTTCTCATCCAGAAAAAAAGAGGTCATTGTTCCCCTCTACTCATCACTCATTAGACCCTTTATAGAGTACAACACCCCTTTTGGTATGTACCTCACAAGACATCTACAATAACTGGAAAGGCCGCAGAAATACTTCACAAAGAGGATTACCGGCCTCAAACAGATGCCCTATACGGACTGTCTCAAAAAACTCCAGCTTTACTCCATTGCATATCGCCTCCTCAGAGGCGATCTCTGCCTAACATACAAAGCTATGTCAAACCCAGAGCTGTTGGACATGCTCCACTTAAAGAAATCCCAATCCCTCTGAGCTACACGCTCTAGGGACCTAAACCTTGTCACCACAATAAACAGAACATGAATACCAAAAAATGAGAACAGTCACCACGAACAAATCACTTATGTAGACAGGTCCCAAGATAATCACAGTTCAAACCAATGATGTCCACGATAAAGATGTAAAAAATCATTTATTTGGAACATAGGATGAGCGCTTTCGCATAGTTGGACTATGCTTCATCAGATACAATAACAGAACATGCCGGAGGGATAGATTCCTGTCCCAGAGAAGTCCCATACTCTGGAATAAACTACCTATCTATATCAAACAAAGCTCATTAGCACTCTTCAAGAAAAATCTTGATTGGATGGGAAATGGGAAATTCACCCCGGGGATCACCTCTGTGGTTCTGCTTGACAGTGGCACAGGAAAATAATTTTCTTGGGTGGCAAAAGGCAGGGTACCTTTTTGGCTGGGCTTGTATAGGCCCCAGGGCCGATAGCCTAGTACCTACCTACCTATGAACCTACCTACCTTGGGGATAGCCTCTATCAGTTTTCAATGTGACCTCTCATTAGACCTCAATAGACAGGAGTTAAGCTTGAATGTAAGAGTTGTCTTCCTCAAGAATATATGTGACACCCATATATAATGGTGATTTGAAATTATCACAGGCATCAGCAATGACCTGTCTAGCACTGAGTAGATTTTGGCAAACTAGAATCCAGGCAAGTGAAGTGTGAATGAATGAATTGACCTTCTGATATTGGTAGTCCAGAAGCCAAGGATGTTTAAAAAACAGGCAGTCCTAACGAAAAGAGAGAGCTCACACCTGATCCTCCTTTACACTTCTAATAAGCCTAAGAGAGAGAAAGTAGGAGAGACTGAAGCTGTCTTCCTTAAATGAATCTTCAGTATAGTTCTGGCTAGCTTAGCACAGTGATACAGCAGGAGACAGCCCAAATGAAGGGAGAATACAAAGTCGATAAAATTGATAAATGAAGCACCTGGGAGCCACGAACTGCTCGAACATGATTTTATTACTTCCAAAAAATAAAAACCACAATAAACAATGATAAATGGTTAACTTGTTCACCGCGTTTTTCGTTATCAATGTAACTTCCTCAGCAACAAAATTACCATTGATACTGCCTCTTATTTTATAAGGACTTACCTCCTTAATTATCCATTCACTTTAAGCATTCATTAACATGATTATTTGTTGAATAACATTGCACACACATCAAAAAATAAAATTCTTCACTAAAACCTTAAAAGTCATTCACTAAATAAATATTAGAAATCCATTTAATATTAAAATAAATTATTTCTATAAATATAAAATACCTTTGAGGTAAATAAACAATTAACCTTGTCATATTATGACAGTATATAAATTATATGTATTCATCTTTTTAATTGTTTATTTACCTCAAAGGTATTTTATATTTATAGAAATACCCCGGGATTCATGAACCTTGTGCTAGGCGCACACATAGCGTAGGCGTTACAATGCCAAATATGGCCGCCGAGTGATTCAGGTACGATCCAATCCCACGTGCACTACCGGCGTGCGCCGGATCTGCGCAGCCCCCGGTGTAGGTATGCTAAACACCCCATGTGCGGTGTTGCACCATGCAAATGAAAGCATATAGCGATTCACGAAGTGGCGCAGGCGTAGCATAAGCCCACGGCAATGTAAACCAAAAAAAAACGGTTTACATTTTCCCAAACAGAACATAGGAGTCACAGAAGAGTGTCAGACCCAGGTGTCACACTGTTACCATATGCCAATGGCGAAATACACAGAGAATGTCAAAAGAAAGCATGCACAACATGTAAATAACAACTTAAATGGCATGTCCACAGCAACCCACATCAGAACCCTAGGACATGTTTGCGGAAGGTGCAATACAATGAAATAATATAACAAGGTTATAAAACAGCAGCGCAATACACAGCAGGGTCACAGCATAATACACCATGGTATGCATGGAACGCCACAACCACGGTGCAAGGGTTGCCAAGGACTCGCGGCAGTGTTCGGCGTGGTAACTATGAATTAGTAGTCAATGCCATGCAAATGAGGCAGATAATACTGAATCGCAAATCCCTCACCGGCGTAAGGCTGTACCAAATGGCGCAGCGGTAATTCACCGAGGAGTGGCTTAGAGGGAATACATGTCATCTGCAGAGGGGTGTGCCACCGTAGCAGGAAGCACATTGGAGCACAGCAAACGTGGGCTGTACATCGCAAATCACAGCTGCAGGACCGGGGTGTGGGGTAATAGTTCAGCTGAGAGCACACAATGCGCGCAGAAGTGCATGTGCACGAGGATGACTACGTTCCCTTAACCTAGTAATGTGACGCTCGCCCCGCAAACAACATCGGAAACAGGAAGGTGATGTTAAGAATATGAGGAAATGCGGAAGAAGTGTAATTGGAGTACTAATGAGCAATCAACACTAATCAACCCACAAAGGCCAATCGGCAGCAGCTGACAACTCAGCAAGCAGAAACCTGCAAAACAGGATAGGGGAGGCATATGAATGCAAAGAAAGTAGGGGAGGTAGCAGATTGCAAAGATAGAAGACCTGACACAGCAGAGCAAAGCAGACAGGCAGCACAATGGCGGCAGCACACAATACGCATGATATGCCATGTCCCAGAAAGTACACATGACAGTGCTCTGCAGGATGCATGCCAGAAAATAGTAGGTGCAATGTGCAGAAATAGTAAGGGAAGGTCGAAAGGTAATCCATGGCAGGCAAGAGTAATGCAACACCAAAGGCAACAGCATTGTAGTTCCACCGGTAAAACACGGAAGATAACCCCCAGATACGGCCGTACAAACGCACCCTATGACATCATCGGTGTGCACAGCACAATAGTATAAAGTGTGAATGCACACAACACACAGCCGTGTATTCCCAAACGCCGCACCATAGGTGTAAACACACGGGGAACTTTCAAAATGTACATGTTGGGTGCTGCCGTGGCTGTAATCCATCAGCATGTGTTAGAGACAGACGGTGTTGTGGAGGAGGGTGCCGACAACCACCGTAGGCCTCGGAGGAAAAGGAGAGTGTTCAGACCAAGGGTAACCTACCAGGGGCTACAAGACCTGGAGATAGTACAGCATTACAGGGTGGACAGGGACACGTTACAGCAAATAGTGGAGCTGTGCCAGCCACGCCTGAGAACAAGAAACAACAGAGGGGAACCCATCCCAGTGGACACAAAGGTATGTGTAAGCTTGCGAATACTGGCCACAGGTACCTTTCAAAGGCCAACTGGAGATATAATGGGCATCTCACAGGCATCAGCATCCAGGGTACTACACCAGTTCCTGGATGCCATGTTACCACATGCCAATGAGCATATATACTTCCCCAGATCTCAGGAGGATTTGGCTAGCAATATGCGCCACTTCCACCATGTGGCACAATACCCGCAGGTACTGGGTGCGATAGACTGTACGCACATACAAATCAAGTCACCACCTGGCGAGCAGGGTAGACGCTACATAAACCGCAAGGGATTCCCCTCCATCAATTGCCAGGTTGTGTGCAATGCTCAGGGCATTATCATGGATGTGTGTGCTGGCAGCCCTGGAAGCTACCACGACTCCCATATCTGGCATGCCTCACAGCTGTACCAGGTATTTGCCAGGGGGGACATCCCACAAGGCCATCTCATGGGGGATGCTGGCTATGCACTGGAGCCGTGGATGATGACTCCCATCAGAAATGCACACACACACACACATGCAAGAACGCCATAATGAGGCACACGCACAAACCAGAATAATCATAGAGCGTGTGTTCGGGATGCTGAAATCATGGTTCCGGTGCTTGGATACATCTGGTGGAGCCTTGCAATACTCTCCAGGCACATGTGCCCACATAGTCATAGTATGTGCCATGCTACATAATATGATCCTGCGGAAGCAGCTGCTGCAGGGACATAACGGTGAAGGGCCACAAAGCCCACCACAACTGCCAAGGCCAGTCCAGGCACAGAGGGTTCCAGACCAGGAACACACTGTGCCAGCCCCAGTAGTCAGACGGAGGCGTACCCAATATGCCTACGCCTTGGCAAAGAGGGAACGTATAGCACATACTCTGACAGCGTAGGCCCCATGGACTGACACCTCCCCACCTGCACACACAGTGAAATGGACGGCACACAAACATGACCACCTGTAAAGTGTACTGTATGGGTGGCCTCATGTGTGACTCCAACATAGGCAGCCCCCAAACACTGTATACCCAACAGCCAGTGGAACATGTAATGCAACACCTGAACAGTACGCGGGTCCTACAGCATACGGCATTGCTGTATGCCTGCCACGTTTGCCGCTAGATGTATACATATAAATATATATATATATATATATATATATATATATATATATATATATATATATATGTGTGTGTGTATATATATATATATATATATATATATATATATGTAGATAGATATAATTATATATATATAGAAATATATGTACACATATACATATATATATACTACAGTTAAGACACGGAATTCGAGGGATATAAGGTGACTGAGATGTAACCCGCGATATCTGTACATAGTATACATAGTGAAACGACAACCTGAACATCCGGGAGGTTCAACATAAGAGGATACCGCCAACCATGGAACGGGTAACATACCGATATGCATGACCGCGAGGCGGAAAGATCGCCAGACCACAGTACCGTAACAGTACATGCGCGTGTAATAGTTAGATGATATGTAGGGAGAGGTAGACACTGCCGCCGGTGTTGTGGTCCACGTAGGTACCGTGTGCAACCATCCCCGTGAGTGCCGTAGTATGTGTACGTGTGCAGTGAGGGTGCCATGTACGTCGCTGTGTGAGTGTAATGTGTGTGTGTCTGCAACATGTGTATGTTGGTGCCACATTAGAGGCAGAGCGGAATATTAGGTGTAGGCATACGGTAAACTAGCCTCAGGCATATGTACACTACTAGTCCCAAACTAGTAGCGACAGCCCCACCCTGGCTAGGTATGTCGCGACGTAGAATGATACAAAGTGAAAATGTCCCAGATGGTAACACAGGAATATACCCCATATGAAATGGAAAGGACGTATGTAATAGTCATGCCTGTATGTACAACACCGATATGTTAATTGCAATAAGATACGTCGGCAAAGTCACACGGCAATAGGTATGTACCGCGGAAATACGTATGTGCTACCCCAGTACTGACCGTGGCCACGTGTCGGCCCGTAAACACCACTGTGTGTTCTACAAGTGTCAAACAATCAATCCCCATCTGAATATGTGGCAACCACTGGCAAACAGGCTATCCCAACAACAAGACCACACTGACTGCAAATATCTGGGACAGAATGACAAGGGATAGTTGTCACGTACATCCAACCGCTGATACACCACAGATGTTACGGAGGTATGCATGCATCAAGCTCACCCGCAGGTGATACTGACACCACATGACAACAGCCCAACCAACAATCCCATAACAAAAGACAATTAACTGTCAACTCTCCAAGTAGGGACGGAGCACACAGACAACTATACTGGTTATGTAGAGATGCAAGGCCCACAAACCATATCCGTGACGTACAACCACCGACATCCCCCACTGTACATAATAAAGGAATACAAACCGTAACAGCAGCACAAACATACAGTCGGTCAATGACATCTGCATAACCACAACATATCGCATGGGGGACACAATTAAAGGTGGCTGCATAATTGCATGCGTTGTAGAAATGCAATCAATAGCCATGTTTAGTTATGAATGCAATACTCCGTCATTATACGTCGGCAGGACAGGTACACCCACTTGTTGAAACAAATACTACACCTGTCACACACAATCCATGGGTGACATGAATGCAGACCATACTTGTTCCCATGCATAGCAGATGCAGTCACACATAACATAAGACAATACAGACCATCCCCACGAAGGTAGGGCGAATATCCAACGCCCAGGCAGAGAATCCAATTATACCCCAGTATCGACGCGTAATTACCGAATGGAGTAGATGCACAGGTGATATGCACATAATTACGCACGTACACATAGCCGCTGATATACCACAGAAGTTACGGGGGTATACATGCAGCAAGGCCACCTGCAGACGATATTGGAACCAATTAACAACAGCCCAAGCTACACTCCCATAACAAAAGACTATTAACTGTTAACTCTCCAAGTAGGGATGGAGCACACAGACAACTATACTGTGTATGTAGAGATGCAAGGCCCACAACCCGTATCCGTCACGTACAACCACCGATATCCCCCACCGTAGATATTAAAGGAATACAAACCGTACTAGCAGCACAAACATACAGTCAGTCAATGACATCTGCATAACCACAACATCTCGCGTGGGAGACACAATTAAAGGCGGATGCATACTTGCATGCGTCGTATAAAGGAATACAACAGCCATGTTACAGTTTTGAATGCAATACTCCATTATCATTCGTCAGGACAGGGACACCCACATATCGAACCAAATACTACACCCTACACACAATCCACGGGTAACATTACTTCGAAATATACCTGTCGCCACGCATAGCGGTTGCAGTTACACATAACATAACACAATACAGACCATCTCCACGAAGGTAGGGCAAATAGCCAACGCCCAGGTGAGGAATCCAGTTATACCCCAGTATCGACGCGTAATTTGCAAATGGAGTAGATGCACAGGTGATATGCACGTAATTACTCACTGAGGAACAGCAATTGGTGGGATGAATTCACATGTTGCAGGTATCGACGGATATAAGGATGACTCGCAGGATATCCAAACCGTATGCTCATACTGAACCAGCTGTGTACAACCGAAAGCGAAAGAAAATGGTAAAACGATACACGGAATGAAACACGGAACGAAACACCGACAAGGTAAGTAGAACACACAATATGTACGGTTGTGTAACACATGATGTGTATGACAAAGCTGTACTGTATGTGAATGGTGGTTGTAATTAATTACACTTGTCCGTAATGCAGAACGTGGTGAAAGGTAGTTATGTAGTGATACCCTGCCGAGCATACCAACGTTTGTGGACACCGTGTGTACAGCAGTGGGACATCATGTACACAGCGGAGACACCACAAGGGCTGCCACAGGGGGGCATTAGAGAGAACAATGCCATACCACATGCCGTTGCTGGCAGTGGATGTCCAACAAGGAAGTGCCATAGCAGGGGATAGGACATGTATGCATACTGTCACAGCACGCATGTGTATGGGCATATACCGTTGATGTCATACATAAGGTGCGGCCGACGTGCAAGTATGCCCTGCATTAGGGGATACTATGTGAAATATGTGTAATGTAAAGCTGTCTAGGTAGATATGACAGATATCATACACAGTATCACAGGCATATCATGCATAACACAGGTATCGCTTATTGGTATGTACAATAACAGGATACATATGGCCTGTAGGTATGGGACAGAGTAGTAGCATGATAGCTAGCCGAACTGGAAGGGACACCAAGTAACCATGCCCAAAGGACCTGTAGCAGCTGCACAGGTGCACAGTGGGCAAAAATGCAGTCTGGCAGGTCCATGTGTAAACACATGTGCAGTGTACACAGTAGTGTCACCTCCCCATGGTAGTGTCCTGTGAACAGCAGAGGCGGGTGTCAACTGCACATCTACACAGTATCGCTGCTGCGGTGGTACCAGGACTACGTGTCACTCAAACAGCAAGGGAGGTATCACATGAACAGTGCTACTGTGTGTCCCTGCGGGATGTGCACAGGACCTATGTTCCATAGCATGGTGTGTGTTGTGTTTGTGGAAGTAACACAGAAGCCCAGCCCATGCAGTGTGGTGTGTGTGCACATATCCAGGAGCAGTCCGTTCACACTGCCCATCGCAGATGTCATGTATGAGGTGTATATGCATCAGTAATGTGGAGGACATGGGCCGTGTCAGAGCAGAAGACACCCCTGAGTATGTGGTATGCAGATGTGTACAGATGTGTTGTCCGTATGTCAGCCGCATATGTAAACCATCTGAGCCTGGTAAACATCGTGGCATGACAATGCTGTGCCATGTAAAGCTGTAGCTGTTGTTGAAGGTACACCATAAATGTGGTATTGTACCCTTGACTGTGTGTAGATGTGTGTATTTCACAGGTACAATGGCTACCTATGTACCAGCATCACACAGAGTACAGATAGGTGTGGCCTTGCAGAAGGGTATCATTGCCACAGTGGAATACGGTAACCACAGGACTGTGTGTGGCATATGTATGTACAGCAACCATGTACAATGTGATATGTATGTACGGGACCAGTATCCATGTGATAGTCAGTGGGTGAATGTTGTTATGCAAAGGTGATGTGCATGCACCATGTGTCATGCATCCCGATGCCATGATACTCATATGATGTATCCGCCACACTGACACCCGTATGGTTGGTATCGGTATGAGCTGGTGGAGCAATAATGGCACTTGGTATGCAGGCGTGGGATATCTAGGCATGGACAGTACGCTGTGACAGCATGTTCTGTATGTAAGCATATAGTGAACTTGAGGGGCCCCATGACTGAGGACTGTGTAATGCCATATGTACCTGACATGTAGTAGGTACTATGGTATGCTCGCACCACTGTGTGACCTGTCCATGAGCCACATAACATAACATCCTGAGACACAGGGTATGATGTGCAGGTGGATGTGTAAGTTGCCAATACCAGACCGTGGAATGGTGCTGAAGGGCAATGTGAGGACAACGTCTGATGTGTCAGCCTCCGTACCACCCCAACCGCCCATGCAACGGTATGACAGGTGGCCAGCATGTGTATGTGCCATGCTGTGGCATACACAAGCCCAACATGGGTGCTAGGAAAGGCCTGGAGGCCATCAATGTGTGTGGGAATCACGTTCGTGAGGATGTGCCCCATTGCCATTCAGAATGGTCCAGTCATGGGTGTATGGCTACAGTCCCACACGTGCAATGCAGTGCCACCCGTGGGTAGTGCGAGAAATGCCACTGTGCGGCGGTCAGGGTACACAATGTCGGACAACAGGCTAGCAGTGAACATAGTGGCCTGGTGCGGAGCCATATACCGAACAGGTTGGTGGGACATTACAGCCAGGGACATCGGAAGGTGACATCGGGCCAGCGTCCCAGGACATATCGTGTGCATGTCAGTACTGTGTATGTGTCCACAGGGACACTACGATGTCCATGTATGGATTGCGACCCTGTAGTGAGTGAGAGGTTGTATTGTCAGTAAGTACGCCATCGCCTGGCACGTTGCCAACAGTAGCTCGATCTGCAATGCCTGGGTGACTATTGTATGTGACATCAGATGTGGATGTAGCCAAACAATACAGACATACCACCACAATGCCTGAGGCCCCACACCGCAATGTGCGGCAGTCATGTTTAGGTAGCTAGCCTTGGAGTATGTGATCATGGACTTCGAGGACCCACCATGGCTGACAAGTGATGCACCCCACACATGTGAATGTACACCACTGTGCAACAGCCTGCACATGTGGTTGTACATCATATGTGCATGGAACAGGACCACCACAGTGGCGTCTGTGAACAGGTCAGTACCGCCACGTCTCTGTGTGGAATAGCATGGTGTCTGCAATTGTGTACATGCTAAAGAAGCGCACTGTGGTATGTGTCAGCATATGTATGTGCAATGTCCATCTGCTGGGGTGACATGCCATTAACAACTGCTGTCAGCAGACGCCAGTAGTACTGGTTGTAGTACACATGTTCCGTGTATGCTGCGATGGGTGTGTTTCCAGGGTGTGGCTAGCAGGGCCGTGTAGCATATGTGTTTAATCCACCAAAGAGGGGATAACCCCAGGTGCGTCACACCAGTCACATGGAGGTATTGTGCATGCTAAGGGTAGTGTAGGTATGGTATGTGTTGTGTAATGTGTCATCCAGCTGAGCGGAGTGCATGACTCGAGCATGTGTAGGTACATGGGTGTCTATTCCAGGGAAGTGTGGGTTGCTGTCAGCACATGGCAGTATTAGCTGTCTGAGGCCCAATGTACAGTATAACAACACAGACGGTATATAACCTGTGGTGTACAATGTCGACTCTGTCGCGTGTTACAATGTGTATAGCGGTCACAAACACGGGTATCTGCACATGGAGCACCTATGATGCATTGTGTTAGGCAACTATCCAGGATGTGTGCAAAACACTGTGAGATGTGTGAACCCCTCACCTGTGGGTGTTCCAGTCCAGGTATGTGCCTGGGAGGTACGATCCGTGTACAATCCGTACTCGCAGGCGTGTTGCGCAGAGCATGGAGGCAGGTCCCAGTCACCGCACAGATATGTGAGTGGTGCAATAGTGTGTGTGCCTTGCTTGTGTGCAGCACAGTGGAAGATGCAAGCATTGTCCCACATGACCCCATGCCGTGCCTGCCTGTTACAGCCCTGCCGGAGACAGTTATGTGAAACTGCCACAGAGGCAGTATAGCATGTGAAGATGTACATGTGTGCTCCACACCCCAGGCCGATGGCTACAGGTCATGAGTGCCACAGCAGTGTGGTCGACCAGGACTGTCATAGCGGTCAGATACCACATGCCTGTACAATAACAGTAGGAGCATAGGCAACAGTTGCAGTGACACAGTAGGTCAATGTACAGTGTCCCTGTGTTCAGACCACTGCCTACTGTACATTTGGCTAGACACACACCCAGAGGGCTATAACACCGGTGAGCCATTGCATGTCCCAGTACACGTAGTCTGTGTATTGCCATCACAGGACAGTCACAATAACATGTTGTATGCAAGATATATTGTACCAGGTGATGTGTCATGTGTGCGTATGTTGAGTTGCAGAGCTGTTCACCCGTCCGCAACATCTCAGTGCATGATGCCTTGTGTAACATGATGTGTGGAACTGCAATGTGATCCACAACAGGGTCATCCGTGACTGGTGCGTTGTGAATGGTGTAACCCATGGGTCTGCGGGATATACACTGGTGCTGTCGGCTGCCATGCTGGGGGCCACCAGTGGTGCTTACAGTGGTCATACAGACATACTGCATACATTGTTCTGGCAGGAATGTCCATTGTTGTAGATGATGTGGTACTACGTGAAGGTAGGTGTGTGTTGTGAATGTTAGCCATCCAGACGTGACCGTCAGGTGCAGTCATGGTTGTCGACAGCATCACACCCATCCACAGCTGTCAGCACCCTGTCCCCAGAATGGGTAACAGTAGCCCTCTTACTGTGTGACTAATGTGCAGATGGCGGAACACCTACTATTGGCTGGCTAACAGTGTCATCTAGGAAGGCTATATGATGGCTGGAATATGCTGCTCTAATGTATAATTATGGTATCCCAATGAATTACATTGGTTCACATATAGTAAGCCATGGCTTGCATGTAAACCGTGTACAACGACTGTGTGACAGACCCAACCAATGTGGAGCCGTGATGAACATGCACCCGTTAGAACACCAAATGAGGTATGTTGCACGTAATGATGTACAACTGGCAGCTATGGGCACAGCATGGATGCAGACGCACATCCCCCACAGGCAGTACCGCTCCATGTTGGTAGGGGGGGCATTGCACGAGTACATGTGACAGTTGCTGTATTGCCACATGTACGGCATATCCGTCATATAGGGGTAGCACTGGTACGTGACTGTCGGACATGCCTGTACATACGACCATGTCCCACAGGATATGTGGTACGTGTGTACAACACCTGTCGTACCTTCATCAAGCTGTGAAGTGTATGGCTGCCAGTGTACCTGTGTGACATGTTGTGCAATGGGTGCAAAGGTACGCAGTAGCGCATTACATGCCCACATGTCCTGCACAGGTGCATAGCCTGAACATACAATACAAATAGGGTGTTGGATATAGCAACCCACAAGAGGTGATGGGTACGGGTGGCAATCCACTATCACCTTCTCGGGTAAGGTGTGCATGTCCATTACACATTAGCACCTGAGATGTTAGCAGTACAGCTGTACAGGGCGGCATGCATATTTGATTACAAATACCCTTGCGTGTTCCACCACTGGCCTGTTGACAGACAGACACCAACACAATGTGCAGCATTGACATGTGCACAGCACATCACCGCTGGCTACAGTAGAACAGGGTTACTGTGTTTACATGTGCACAGAACATCAGCGCCAGCCACAGTCGAACACGGTATGTGTTGAACCCCACTGTCATTGTAGCCCATGCCACAGACAGACGTGTTATGCATCTGTGTATGTACGGCTGGGAATGGCCCTGGCCTAGCAGTATAGCTGTGTCAGTGTTGCGAACAACATACTGAATGGGCTGTGTGTCTGAGGTGTGCGGCATACGTGTATGGTCTGATGGATGATACCAGCAGTGCCCCCGCTATGTGAACATCCCCGTCCCCATAAATGAATACCTAGGCTGTGCTCAACACCATGGTCCCTGTGGGAGGGATGGTGCTGTGCGGTGCACCCGCCGACATGGTGGTGGCAGCAGGCACTGGATGTAGATATATGTGGTACCCATGTCAGGCCGGGGTACCATCCATGTGCATGGGATATCACCGTGCGGGCACATACAGCACTGTGTTGAACAATATCACAGCACATAGCACCTGTCAGGGGTAATGTGTATGTATGGATGTGCGATACCAGCATGCACCATACACACCCCCACCAAGCAGCATGCTGCCTACATTGCAGAAGGCCATTGTCCACACCATGATGACAGACATGTGACATGTGCATATACCCATAGTAATGACATATGGAATGGACAGCCACCCTCCCAATACTGGTATCCCACAGGCGGGACACATCTCTGTGCCATGTATGTGATATACCCTGCCATACCATGCAGCCCTGTCCAGCAAGGCTGCACGTGCCATCACAGTCATACATGGTGCGATGGCCACATGGCACGTGCACTATCAACTGACCAGATCAGTAATGTGGCACTGATGCACCTTGTGGTGTCACAAGTGCCATGTGTCAGGGTGTACAATGTGCGCACACACATGCTATGTATGACCATCCCTGCTAATGTCATATGATTAGACATTGTCCCATGTGTATCACATGTGCAATACAGGTGAGCCGTGGCAGGTTATCCAACACCCGTACAGTGCTGAGTAGATGTATATGGCACAACACATGCATGTACAGGTGTCCATGTGTATGTGTGCAGTGCCACCACTGACGTCCATAACGGCTGTGTCCGTGATGCCTAGTGACATATACACAACATCCAGGTGAATAGTAGAACTGTGCACACATCGGGCCACGTGCTGATTGGTATGAACACAGGTGCAGGCAGGTACACATGTCCACAGCAGGTTACCATCTACATGGGGTATGTACAGTGTGATGGGTTGACACAGAGATATGATATGATACCCACTGCATAACGGTGTGACAGGTGGGACAGCAACACGTCAGCTGTGTCAATGTCATGATGCGTCTCAGAGATTACTGTGCAGATGTCGTACATGTCATAGCAATGTATGTTCAGCGGTATGCCAGTACATCAGTGTGAATGTGACCTGTCACCATCATTATGTCTTACAGATAATGCCTCGTTCACGACTGCCAGCCTTCAGCCGCCAGGAGGATGAAGTAATCATACCGTTGCTCCATGACAACTATGACCTGCTATTCAGCCATGTTCCACAGCAAGCGCAGCAGCGGGATGACCTGTGGCAGGATATGCGCAGGAGGGTGAATGACGTGGGTGGCAACAACTGCACCTACCAGCAGATACGGTGACACTGCACGGACCTCATATGGCACGCGAAACAGCGTGCCACCGCAATCGCCAGAGAACAAGGTGGAACAGGTGGTGGGCCACCAACCCAGCCCCCACTCACACACACGGAGGAGCTCCTGGCCAGTCTGGGGACACCCAGGGAACAGCATGCAGAAACACTAGCCGCCATCGTGGAGGTGGGTGTCTCCCAATCAATGAGCCTGGAGCTGCCTGGTAAGTCAGTCTTGCATATGACTATGATATCCACTGTAGGGGTAGGTGTCACTGTACATCATGTAAAGTAACAACACATGCCAGGTATATGGGCACACAAGCCGCATACTGCAGTATGCTATGTTGTGTTTGCAGACGTGTGCATACCACATGCTATCACACAGGTACATGATGTGACATGCACAGTGTGAACTGTGGCTGTCATACAGTCATGGATAATGTTTATACTGTTGTGTCGCCCCTATACAGGTACCTCTGGCGTGTCGCACAGACATGGGTCCGTCGCAGGTGAGACTGTTGTTAGTAACAGGCATGGTACAGTGTAGAGTTATTCGCCATATGGCCAGGTATAACATGCACACCTGGGTTGCGTTCCAGTCACGGTATACAGGTTGCACCACCAGACACACACATGCCACCCGTGTGCAGTAGATACAACCGTTATCATACACCGGCATGAAACCACAGTACCTGTCAGTGTGATATGTGCGGTCAGCTATGCATACAATGGTGGAGGTGTTCTACAATGGATGCATATGTAGTATGCATTGAAACACCATTCATGGTATGCACACAGTACCACACAGTGAGCAGTGATCTGGGCAGCACACAGGTGTCACCAATGTGACATATGCCCCTGCATTGTGTGCACACATTGTGACACGCCACCCGACATGTCCGATGCCCGTGGTGTTCTGTCTGCAATATTGTCACACCATCACATGACCTACACCCGACATAGCAAACATCCACACTGCTGTCTGCATAGCCCTCTGGATTGTGACACATCCGACATGTATGGGTGTATGTCACATGGGACACCACAGGAATGGGTACATGATGCCCATCACACACAATTGTCCAGGACCCAGTCACACATGGCCATGGGTGATAGCCACAGGCATGTTGCCACACAGTACGTCTGATGTGGATAGACACTGTTGCACATTGTCCACACATAGTGCGATCATAGCCATAGTGGACCACCTGTACATTTGATGTGGTACAACAGACAACCGGAATGCCTGTCTGCAGCCACCAGAGGTGCCCCCGATGTCTACCATATATGTGCTGTGGAACAGCATGACTGTGTTGCAGTCATGGCAATGCAATGCATCCATGTTATGCATCGCACAGCAACATACTTGTGTCCTGTTTCCATGCAGTGGCACAGTGCCTGTACTCCCCACTGTATAGCTATGTACACGGCTCACACTAACCACACCTGCACAGACATATTTGCTAAACATGCATTCTATCTGTAGGCTGTACACACAACACTGCACTGTGAAGCCCATTATGATGCGGTGCATGTGGCGGGACACCATTGTCACACATGTCCACATGTTACCGCACATGTCGGTGGATTACATGTCAAGGTAACGGCAGCCATGTGTACTGTTAACCTGTCTGTGGCCACATGGTGTATAACGGTGATGCATGCAAACTACCATGATTGTGTGTACTGCATGCCTACTGATATGACACCTGCTTGATGTAGTGTGCACCTCAGGGCAGTATGCATACTAACACTATTAATGTCTGGGCTGCATTCCCTGTGCTGTAGTGTGGGAATGCTGCATGCCATCTGCAATATCACATGCATGGTGTGTCTGCGTGTGTGTGTGTGTGTGTGTGTCGGCATGTGTGTGTGTGTCTGTGTGTGTGTGTCTGCATGTGTGTGTCTGCGTGTGTGCGTGTGTGTGTCTGCGTGCGTGTGTGTCTGCATGTGTGTGTGTACGTGTGTGTCTGCGTGTGTGTGTGGGTCTGTGTGTGTGTAATGTACCTTACAGTATGTCTTTGTATTCACAGGTGGTGTATGTGCGTTCCCCTCCTGCGGTCCATCTGATGTTAGTGTCCCCACAGATACTAGCGGTGATGACCATATGCATGAGGTACAGGCAGGGTTGTCAGGGGCAGAAGCTGTGCCATTGGTTACCATCCCACCTATGTCCCCCTCATCCCCGCACACGGTTCTGATGCCGACACATTCCACATCACCGTTGCCCATAGAGGAAGGACAGTCAGTGTCTGTTGGCATTGAGCAGGAATGTGTGGTGGCTACAGAAGGTGCGCCTACACACCATGTTGCCAGTGTAATGACTGGTGATGTGCCACACAGGCATGTGGCTGGTGCTGCTCGTAGGAGGACCTCTGGCAGACATGCACCTGCTGTACAGGGCGCAGCAGCTGGTATCACCAGATGCATGTTCCAGACTGTAATGGCAGCACAGGCACGTGCAGAATGTTAGAACCAAGAAGAGCAGAGGCTGCAGAGGGCTGCAATCTGTTCCCTAAATGACAACATCCAGTCATTGGCGAATGCTCAACAGCAGATTGCTAATGTACTGGATAGGCGATTAGGTGAGATGGTTGGAATCCTCGACCGAGGCATGGCAATCCGCGAGCGTGAGCTGTCTGTGCTGGAACACCTGGTAGGGGTGAGGCGTAGGACACGTGGGCGTAGGCCAGCAACACCACCTAGTGTAGGTCGACGTGTGCGTGCCACCTCTCATGCCCACTCACACAGTGCCGGTAGCAGCAGCAGTGCAGCTGGTGCTACACCGTCCACACCAGGACACAGCAGGCCACGTGGACGTGGCCCTGGCCGGTCCCAGCGTGGACACGGTTCCAGCGGACATGTGTCATCAGAGAGTAGCCACTCTATACCTCCACCCGGTAGTGCCCGTGCGACCCCAGGCAGGCATGGGTCACGTGTCTGCAGACGGACACAGTGAGCCGTACAACCTGCACTGTACAGTCTGGGGCTGCCAATTATACCCAGTGTAGGCATCACATATGGCTGGACTGTGTACACACATACCCACACACGGCAGACACAACTGTAGGGCTCCACCACATCCACATGCATTCTGCACAGTCATGCCCAGTAAACTCACCGGCCCTTACTCGCATGTGCCTACAGGGAGCACTGTTATCGGTCCCCCACGTGTAGCTGTGGATTACCCTCAGGCACATCTGGAAATATCAGCATACCACATGTACCTGCAACCTGCCTGGACACCTACATAGGTTCATAGGTGCATAGGTACATACTAGGCTATCTGCCCTACGGCATTTATAAGTCTAGCCAGAGTGTGTGTGGCTTTCACCACCCCTTAGAATGAGGATACTATACCCATTAGTTTGCTGTGCCTCTGTCCAGCAGTGACACAGAGATGATTCCCGGGGTATACCTACGATCTCCCATCCACTCGTCAAGCTTTCTCTTGAACAGAGTCAGTGAGGGGCTCTGCCTCACAAGGACTGGGATTCTGTTCCATAGTATAGGGAGTCTCTGGTTGATGAACCTGTCCCTCCAGCACGTCCTATTTATATCCGTGTTGAGGTTTGTGTCACTTACTCTCGTGGCTCTGGTTGATTTGGATCTTATGAGGTGGAGCATGTCCATTAATTCCGGGTTGGACATGGCCTTGTATGCCAGGCACAGATCACCTCGGAGCAGACGGTATGTGACTGTATAGTGCCGGAGCCCCTTCAGTCGGGCAGCGTGTGACATATGTTTGAGCCCCTTTATCCTTTTGGTGGGGAACATTTGGGGTCCTTCCAACTGCTGCAGGTGTGGGGTTAGGTACATTCCGGATGGGGCGTTATACCCGATCATTGGTCTGATAAGGGAAGAGTACAGGGGTACAATGACCTCCCCTGATCTGGATGTGAATCCCTTCATGATCAGGTGGGCAATGTAGAAAGTCTTCCTAACCACATTGGCAATGTGAGTGTCAAAAGAGAGGTTACTGACAAGTTGGGTCCCCAGGTCCCTGATAACGTCATCCGTGTTTAATGGAGTACCACCTATGTGGTAATTAGGGGTTACCTTGTTTTTCCCAAAGGGTATGACTATACCTTTCTTGGCATGTAGCATAAGGCCATGGCTCTGGCACCAGTTATCCATTTCTATGAGACCTCTGGTGGATGTCTGTGTCTGATGGGGTGCCGATTATGGTGCCCAGTTTGCAGTCATCTGCATACCTTGTCAGCCACAACCCCCCATGTTTGCCTGCATGTCAGAAAGATAAATGCCGACCAAGAGGGGGCCCAGGACTGAGCCCTGTGGGACACTGCTCGTGACCGGCTTAGAGTCTGACATGGCACCAGGAACTCTAACCCTGTGGGTTCTGTCCTTGATCCGGTTTGCAACCCATCTTGTGACATATGGGTCTACATCTACGCTGGTGAGCTTTCCTATGATGCCCGCGTGGGGTATTGTGTCGAACGCTTTTGCTAGGTCAAGGTAGTCTGTGTGAACTGCCTTACCCTCATCAATGGCCTTAGTGACTCTTCCGCAAAGGTCGACCAGGTTCAAGAGGCAGGATCTGCCCCTGACAAAGCCAACTTGGGTATGATCCAGTGTATGTAGGTCCCCAATGTCTTCATTTATGAGCTCCATTATGATCCCCTCCATAGCTTTGCAGACAAGGCTCGTCAAGCTTATAGGGCGGTAATGTCCAGGGTCCGTAGAAGCACCGCCTTTGTGGAGTGGGACCACAGTTGCCGTACGCCATTCTTTGGGTACGTATCCTGTAGTAAGGCTAAGATTATACAGCAGCCTTATGTGCGGGTTTAGGCCCTCATTGACGTCATGTAGCACACAGCTGGGGACACCATCCGGTCCCATTGATGCTGTGTTGTCCGCTTTAGAGAGAGCAGCTCTCACCTGGGCATCTGGGATGTTTGGGAGGCTAGACTCTGGTGGGATAGATATCTCACCTCTTGGGGGGGAGGGAGGGGAGAACTATGCACGGAACCTGTCTGCCAGTATGTTGGCAATGTCTGTGGGTTCAGTGATCATTGTACCATTCTGGACTAATTCCGAGCATAACTGTGAGCTTCCACCCATGTGTCTACCATAGCTAAAGAAGGCCTTATGGTTGTCTTTTGTGTCTTTCGCGAGTCCTCTCCCACAGGTGGCCTTGGATGATTGTATGTGTGATCGTATTTTACTGCTAGTATTGATCAGAGATGCCTTCCCTGTTAGGG
Organism: Protopterus annectens; assembly: GCF_019279795.1. Taxonomy (NCBI): domain Eukaryota; kingdom Metazoa; phylum Chordata; order Ceratodontiformes; family Protopteridae; genus Protopterus; species Protopterus annectens. The sequence continues at coordinate 350,232,947 of NC_056749.1, forward strand.
ATTTCGCTCTGTCATGTAGTAGCTTTCTCCTCTTGTTGTAGAGTTTGTTTATGGCTGGGGTCCACCAGACCATGCACCTGCCTTTGGTGGTAAGGGTCCTGATGTTATTAGGGATTGCTTGATCCATACATTCCTGGAGGTGCTCGTAGAAGGCATTTGTAAGGGTTTCAGCAGCGTGGGTTGTGTTTTCCAATGGCCCGGAGGCCTTGCAGGGTACCACTCCAGTCTTAAGAAGTGTGATGTTTGCTTTTGAGAAGTTCTTCACCGTGGTTTCCTTTGCTGGGGTTGGGGGCGGGATGTGGATCTCCAGTGATATTAAATTATGGTCTGATCTCACCGATGAGGGATATACATCCTGTGTGGAGCATGTCGTCCCCATGTGTGATGATCAGGTCTAGTATAGTTCCTCCTCTTGTGGGTATGGTGACTAGTTGTTCCATAGCATTTGGGTGTATGAACTCCAGGAACCTTTTGCCTAGGGTGGTGGGTCTTGGGTAATGTTCCCGGTCTATGTATGGGTAGGTGATGTCACCCAATATGATGGTGTTTGGAGTGACATTCATACTCTCCAGTGTCTTCAGGAAGGCTGTGTGGGTATCCTGAGTATGAGAGGGTGGTCTGTAGCATGCTACAAACTGTAGGGCAGGTCTACCTATGGTGAATTGCACCTGGATGGTCTCCGCTGCTATGTGCATTGCCACTAACCTGGAGGTGTGGGTATCCTTTATGCATATGGAGACTCCCCCTCCTTTTGTGGTTCGGTCCGGATTTGGGGCCCGCAGGCGTGATATGAGGTATAACCTGATAGTGCTGGGGTGCTCTCAGGAGCCTTGAACCAGGTTTCAGTCACAGCACAGACATCGATGTTCTCCATACTGAGGAGGGCTTTGAGGGCATGCAACTTGGGGTGTAGACTACTGGCATTGAGCAGTATTACCCTTAGTTCTTTCCAGGTTTGTTTTCTAGGGCGGTAGGTTTCTCATTTGAGCCTTGCCTGAAAAAGGCACTATGGGGGTGGCAGGAGCCTTTGACAATATCCAGAGGCCCAGGGGTGACAGGTGCAAGCCATCCCTTCCGAAGAAGCGTGGCTTGTCACGCATGTCATCCCAGGCAAACAGACATTGGACCCCCTAGACTGACACCGGTAATTAAGCCAGTTATTAAAGGTGATCATTTTGACTCTGTATTGTGGCATCATTCTTGGTGAGGGTAGGATACTGCTCAGGCTCAGGGTCATACCGGCTTGGGCTACATAATCTGAGAGCCCCTCTATGTCTCTTTTCAATTAGTCCAGGGTGGTATGTCTCAGGTCGTTCACACCGGCATGGACAATGACTTCATCATACTTGTACATGCTGTGGAGTGACCTGAGTGTTTGTGTTATGTGGCGGATTCTAGTGCCCGACAGGCAGCCTACTGTGATCATTTCCTTGTTCAGTCCGGTGGGTGGGACATCAGTGTGTCTGACTATGGCGTCACCTATAACAAGTGTGTCTGGCATTGTGTGTGGCCTTAAGGGCTGTGACTGTTTAGCACACTGACTTTGAGAACTATGTGTTGCATGTCCTATGTCTTGAGGAGGCAGTTGCTTGGGTGTCTGCTTTGGAGGCCTCTGTAGTTGTGGTATATGTTTGAACAGTGCCTCTGAGTATGTCTTTGTGTGTTTATGTGTTTGTTTTGCAGTTGTGATAGTTCTATGTGAAACTGGGTTTGTGGTGTGCGTGGTGACCTTCTCCTCCTGTCTGGTCTTGCCGGTCCTGTGTTGAGAGAGCTCAGCCTCCAGTTTGGCTATATAGTTGCATCTCTCACATGTATTTGTGTTTTGTGGGGGAAGGTGTGGGTGTCTGTGTACATGAGGCAATTGTAACATTGCCTCAGGATGCCCAGATTCACCAGCTGAACAGGAGAGGACGCTAGCAATTGACCCTTCCACATGCTAGAAAACGTGAATGCATTTGCTGTGTAACTGAGTCAGAAGGGACCTATAGGGAAATGGGTACTCAAGGGGATTCTAGGCTAATGTAGTACTTTGTTTAGCATATGTGTACTTTACCTATGTAAGAATGCTTTAGGAGCAAGTGCTGAGCTTTTGTGATAGAGACTAGACAGTTTAGATTGCAAGTAGAGACGTTCTAAGGGAAAACTTGAAGAGCAGAATGTACGGAGCCAGACATTGTTTAACGTTGTTTACACAGTACATGACACACATGTCCACACATATACTGCACCTGACACCTGTGGTCGGTGCCGCAGGCTACAGTGGACAGAGACATCACATACATGGCAGGACACAGTACAGGCATGGTGACATTGTGCAGGTGTCGTACACAGTGTGCCGGCCACTGACCTCCGGTGTCACCTGTCAGCTGTGGTGCACGCTGTGCAGCGGTAGGACGCTGTACCAGTACAGGAATACGGCCGCAGTCGCGGGGTGTACACCACTATGGCGCACACCCCATAGTGTGCAGATGGGGACACCTGCCTGTGTGGTCAGCACCCTCACAATACAATGCACCCACATGCCATGTCACAGGGGGCCGACTTGCACAGGTGGCCAGTATGGCTCACACCTATGGCATTGACAGGGTTGTGCAATGCAGCACCAGTACGGGATGGTCACCCTGTGTGGTTAGTGTCCGTACACAACAGTATATCTGCATACACCCTCACACCAGGCAGCAGACATACAAACATGTTGAAACACACACATAGTGGTGACCACACATGTATACACGGAGAGACGACGTGTTGCATGTACTGCACCATCAACATCCATGCACCCCACACTGAGGTATGTACAGATCTCTACTATGGTGTACAGGGATGTGTGGCACATGGGACATAGTCCCCCCGATATGTGGCATACATGGGCACAGATTCCTGCACACATGTCGGTGCTGGGAATGCCTCACCCACCATGTGAGACATGTGCAGGCGTGCAGCAGTATGTAGTGCATTATGCGTACCAACACTGTATCTGGCAGATGTGCCGATATATGCACTTGGGAGGTGGAAGGTGTTACAGTAGCCATGTGACATACAGTCGATGACACCTGACCGATGGGTATGCATTATGGCAACACTGTCATGTAACAGCGACATAGCATACCGTATGCACATGGCAGGGTAGGATGGTGTGTGACACACATGTGAGCCACCACCTGCACACATGCATGTGGACAGGTGTTTAAACACATGATGTACACACATACCGCCATACGTGCTGTTACTATGCCACCATATAACGGCCCCCATGATGGGTACGCATGTGGTAGGGAGTTGCAACTATGTTATGGGCATTGGCCACTGCTCATGCATGGCTGCACCATGCACAGTACACGTGTCACATGTGTCCCCTGTTGCCATGTGAGTATGCATTGCTACGTTTTGACATGTGTGTTGACATACATAGAACATGGACTGTGGTATGGTATCACAGCTGTCACAGGCGAACAATACAATGGTATGTGTCCCAGTCAACACCACTACACCCTGTAGTGGGAGCATACCACAGACATGTGTCCACCTTCCATTCGTGTGTGTAGCACCGCGTACGCCAGTGTTATGCATGTGGTACATCACAGGCTTCGTATGTGTCCTGTGTGCAGTCCATGCACACAGCCAGACAATCACATGTATGACATATCCGGACATTGGTTCACTCTAGTACAGCAGCAGTCATGTGTCATAGCTGTGTCAGGGCCGTGGTATGTGTGGAGCCGACCTGTCTCTGTATACTGATATGGGCGGACCACATCACACATGTGGGATCATTGTTAGTACATGTGTACTCTGCACGACTGGTGTACACCGCTATACAGACCTGTGGACATATGTCACATGCTGTTGTTGGACCGTGAGGCATACTGCTGCACCACTGACATGGTGCTGGCATGGCAGCTACAGTGTTCACTGCAGTGTGTACATGTTTGACCTGCACCCATGACACCTGTGATGTCATAGGTGTGTGTGTACGAGTAACTGCATGTGTGACCACCCTGTGGGTGTGGACGGGTTTACCTGACCGTGACCTGCGGTGTGTACACACCGTCTGCATGCCGGATGGCGTGTAGCGCATGCTAAGTGTGTGAGCATGCCCGGTTTGCTGTTGTGTAGGTGGACACACATGACGTTCCACACTCTGCCCTTTCATGGTTCAACCCCATGTGTATGCATGTCTGCACACACTCTGCCCTTTCATGATTCAACCCCATGTGTATGCATGTCTGCACTCTGCAAATGCTATGTGTGTGAGCATGCCCAGTAAGCAGTTGTGTAGATGGACACACAGTACAGTGCACACCTCGCCCATCTGTGATTATACCCCGTGTGCATGTATGTTCCTCCTTTGCAGCCGCCAAGTGTGTGAGCATGCATGGGTTGCTGTTGTGTAGGTGGACACACACGACATTCCACACTCTGCCCTTTCATGATTCAACCCCATGTGTATGCATGTCTGCACTCTGCAAATGCTAAGTGTGTGAGCATGCCCAGTAAGCAGTTGTGTAGATGGACACACAGTACAGTGCACACCGCGCCCATCTGTGATTATACCCCGTGTGCATGTATGTTCCCCCTTTGCAACCGCCAAGTGTGTGAGCATGCCCGGGTTGCTGTTGTGTAGGTGGACACACACGACGTTCCACACTCTGCCCTTTCATGATTCAACCCCATGTGTATGCATGTCTGCACTCTGCAAATGCTAAGTGTGTGAGCATGCCCAGTAAGCAGTTGTGTAGATGGACACACAGTACAGTGCACACCGCGCCCATCTGTGATTATACCCCGTGTGCATGTATGTTCCTCCTTTGCAACCGCCAAGTGTGTGAGCATGCATGGGTTGCTGTTGTGTAGGTGGACACACACGACGTTCCACACTGCCCTTTCATGATTCAACCCCATGTGTATGCATGTCTGCACTCTGCAAATGCTAAGTGTGTGAGCATGCCCAGTAAGCAGTTGTGTAGATGGACACACAGTACAGTGCACACCGCCCATCTGTGATTATACCCGTGTGCATGTATGTTCCCCCTTTGCAACCGCCAAGTGTGTGAGCATGCCCGGGTTGCTGTTGTGTAGGTGGACACACGGCGTTCCACACTCTGCCCTTTCATGATTCAACCCCATGTGTATGCATGTCTGCACTCTGCAAATGCTAAGTGTGTGAGCATGCCCAGTAAGCAGTTGTGTAGATGGACACACAGTGCAGTGCACACCGCGCCCATCTGTGATTATACCCTGTGTGCATGTATGTTCCCCCTTTGCAACCGCCAAGTGTGTGAGCATGCCCGGGTTGCTGTTGTGTAGGTGGACACACATGACGTTCCACACTCTGCCCTTTCATGATTCAACCCCATGTGTATGCATGTCTGCACTCTGCAAATGCTAAGTGTGTGAGCATGCCCAGTAAGCAGTTGTGTAGATGGACACACAGTACAGTGCACACCGTGCCCATCTGTGATTATACCCCGTGTGCATGTATGTTCCCCCTTTGCAACCGCCAAGTGTATAAGCATGCCCGGGTTGCTATTGTGTAGGTGGACACACACGACGTTCCACACTCTGCCCTTTCATGATTCAACCCCATGTGTATGCATGTCTGCACTCTGCAAATGCTAAGTGTGTGAGCATGCCCAGTAAGCAGTTGTGTAGATGGACACACAGTACAGTGCACACCGCGCCCATCTGTGATTATACCCCATGTGCATGTATGTTCCCCCTTTGCGACCGCTAGGTGTGTGGGCATGCCCAGTACACCATGCATGGAGACACAGTAGAGTCGGCACCGACGTCTGATACTAGGCATGTAGCCATGGCCAATGACATCCTGCATAGCCATGGTAGCTGTCCAGGCGAGTTATATGTAGTTGCTATGCCACAATGGCTGCCTACATCATGCACGCCGGTTGTTCTCTCATAGGGTGTACTGTCTGTGGTGCATCCCGTATCCATGTCGTGATGTTGTGCTCCGTAGGTAGTTAGTATTCCCGAGGGCAGCACTGCCGTGTTACTGTACGCCCACCTTGGGATAGCAACATGGTGTGTGACTGTGCACTCTGTCTTCATTCCCTATCGGCTGCCTTGCCTCTGCAGATGATATCACCCACTTAGGACTATGCCTCTTGACAGTGCTGTGCTCAGTAATCTTGGTAGCGCGTTCTGTAAATGCATCATGCTGTAGTGTGTTCATGTAGGTAGGCGTAGGTTCAACTCCCGGCCCTTCCCCGTGTGTGTGTGTGTGTGTGTGTGTGTGTGTGTTTGTGTTTCCAGCTGCCTCTGGAGATAGTAATGCTTTTAGATGCTTCACAACACATACCTTGGCTATCAGCGTCTATCCCTTTACGGATGATGTCACCCGCCTAGAAGTATGCCTCTGTCAGTGCTGTGCTCAGTAATATCGGTAGCGCGTTCTGTAAATGCATCATGCTGTAGTGTGTTCATGTAGGTAGGCGTAGGTTCAACTCCCAGCCCTTCCCCGTGTGTGTGTGTGTGTGTGTGTGTGTGTTTCCAGCTGCTGCGGGAGATAGTAATGCTTTTAGACGCTTCACAACACATACCTTGGCTATCAGCGTCTATTCCTTTACCGATGATGTCACCCGCCTAGAAGTATGCCTCTGACAGTGCTGTGCTTAGTAATCTCGGTAGCGCGTTCTGTAAATGCATCATGCTGTAGTGTGTTCATGTAGGTAGGCGTAGGTTTAACTCCCGGCCCTTCCCCGTGTGTGTGTGTGTGTGTGTGTGTGTGTGTATGTGTGTGTGTGTGTGTGTTTCCAGCTGCCGCGGGAGATAGTAATGCTTTTAGATGCTTCACAACACATACCTTGGCTATCAGCGTCTATTCCTTTACGGATGATGTCACCCACCTAGAAGTATGCCTCTGACAGTGCTGTGCTCAGTAATCTCGGTAGCGCATTCTGTAAATGCATCATGCTGTAGTGTGTTCATGTAGGTAGGCGTAGGTTCAACTCCCGGCCCTTCCCCGTGTGTGTGTGTGTGTTTCCAGCTGCCGCTGGAGATAGTAATGCTTTTAGACGCTTCACAACACATACCTTGGCTATCAGCGTCTATTCCTTTACGGATGATGTCACCCACCTAGAAGTATGCCTCTGACAGTGCTGTGCTCAGTAATCTCGGTAGCGCGTTCTGTAAATGCATCATGCTGTAGTGTGTTCATGTAGGTAGGCGTAGGTTCAACTCCCGGCCCTTCCCCGTGTGTGTGTGTGTGTTTCCAGCTGCCTCTGGAGATAGTAATGCTTTTAGACGCTTCACAACACATACATTTGCTATCTGCGTCTATTCCTTTGCGGATGATGTCACCCACCTAGACGTATGCCTCTGACAGTGCTGTGTTCAGTGCTCCGGGTAGCGCGTTCCGTACCTGTGTCATACTGTCATGCGGTTGGGTAGGTAGGGGTACGGTCAATTCCCATGCCTGCCAGCTGTGTGTGTGTGTGTCTATGCTCCCAGCCGCATGGATTCATAGGTTATGGTTTTAGACGCTCCGCAGCACACATATATCCTGCTGACATCTCTGTGTTTGCGGATGTTGAGACGCAGTTAGTGGACTGCCTGTGTGCCTGCTGTGGTTAGCGACCTCCGTAGCATGTTCTTCACGTGTGCCCTGCTGTGGTGTGATAGGGTAGTGATGTGTAGGTTCCACTACCGGCCCTGCCACATGTGCCTGTCTGTATCTCTCTTGATGTATATATACATACATATGTTATGCCCATAGTGCTGCTCTTGCATGGACAGCTGTCTGTCCCATGTATCGCATATTTGCACGGCTGACACATAGAAATGTGGTACGATGCATATCCTAACATTGTCCATGCAACGTCCGTGTTCCGGGAGGTGTTGCACGCCCTAGAGACATCTGCTGTATATCTTCGCAGACAGCTATCCTTGCTGTACTGTCACTGTACTCGTACACGCCATAGACCTTGTGTATCATTGCCTGTGTATGGTATGTGTATGTCTATCTGAGCTGTGTGCATGGTCGTGTGTATGTCCCACTATAATCGTGTGTGCAGGTGTCGCCACTATGGGTAATCCATGTAGACAGCTGTTTCATGTGCATTTCAGCACATACCTGTGGACAATGCTACCCCTCCTACGGCAGCACATTCCATCGTCTTGCAGTGGATACTAGTGTTTCCACACACATGTATCTGTGTCTGTTCATAACACTCCACCTCAGGGAGCGTATATCTGGACACGGCCTTATGTGATAGTGGGACACTCGGGGCCAGTCATGTCATGTTGCTCTTAGAAACATTGATAGTGGGCACAGTGATATGTTATGCATGCGTATGGCATTTCTGTCTGATTTGGTGTCTTCCTCACATGTTTGTCGTTGCTTCCTGTCGTCAGTTATCATGAGGGCGCCGGACTGTTACTGTTACGTGGAACACAGCGAACATATGAGGCAGACTTCTACACAGTCTGCGTACATCTGTGCAGTTGCAGGGTATGTGTCTAATACAACATACCTACTGTCTGCCTACAATACACACACAGTGTGTGGCGGCATAACAGACCACATGACATTACTTTGTATTTGCACGGCACACCCACGCAGACAGTTGTATTCCTCACACAGGTCTACATCTGCTTATCCACACTACTTGTTCTTTCCTGTACCATATGTGTGCGTCATATTTGCGCTTTCTGTCAGTGGCGGGGCTCACGTACGACTATGGGGGCCTGGTAATTGTTATGTTGACACTTCATGGCACCCTGGGGGACACTTCACCTTTGTGTCTGATTACCTTCCACACTGACCTTCGCGGGGCATACGTTGTCATTCACAATTACCGGGGTAGGACATATACATGTTTGCACATTTGTCCTGCTGTCTTTCTTCCCACCTGTCTGCCTAGTATCACCGGTTCAGTACATGTATTCTGGACAGGTAGCTCCTTCATACCCTGACCTGTTGTCATTATGTGTACACTCCCTGATGTTCGGCCATTGCCCTTGTTACGTTTTGCATAGTGCTGTGCCTTCCTAGCTGATTGCTGCCTAGGCATTCCGTACTGTGCGGTGGGTGATAGGGAGCGCTATTTCCATTGCATGATTAGTGACACTCATAACATCCGTATTCATGGCTACGGTAACGCCAGTATTCGCACAACGGTCTGACTTTGTATGGGGTATTTCTAATGTAGTCCCTATCTGTATTTCCTGTGCTATGCCTTACTGCAGCTGTGTTATTCCGACAGATTTCCAGTTATGGGTGCCATCTTGGTCGTACGCATGTCCATCCATGGGAATCGCCTACAGGACACTGGTATAGGGCTGTACATATTTCACACCTGCTTTCCATATTATCCGGTGGATGCTTTGCACCATTAGTGGGGATTAAGGCAAGTGCTATACCCACATCCCTCCCATGGGGCGGGCCTACGGATTCTCTGCCAAACAACACCTAGGCCCATTTCTGCATACCCAGGTTCCCATGCCTGCAACCCTCGACGGTACACATTACACATGGTTAATGTGTGCGGTACTGGGATGTGGACACACTTCTATGGACTCGCCACTCTGGGGATATCTGTCCATATGTCCTGCATGTCATGGACACGTGTCATCAACCTTGAACAAGCTTTTAGTGCATGTATAGCTGTTTCGTGGTTGCGGCTGTCACTTCCTTTGCGTCAATCGCAGCAGGGCCTGCGAATGGAGAAATTTTTGGAGTCCTACAATGGACACCGGTGTGCATGTATAAAGTGTAGAACTTGCTGGACTGTCACCTTCTGGCCAGTGGTTTTGACTGCTGCTGTATGTTCCCCATTCGCGGACGTCTGTTTGACTACCCATATTATCTATTACTTGGCATATTTATATCCATGTGTCATATATACAGGACGTAGGTCTGTTGTGTGTACATATATACATGTGAACCCCTCGTTTCATACCTTGCTTTGTTACTGTCTGTGGTTTACCTGTGTACACACATATATAACCATACCATACCTTTCCACTGTACAGGTTCTGGCAGAGTGTGCGGATGGTTGGCCCTTTATCTTAGGTGTGTGTTACATTGACCTGTGTCTATCTGGCAATTTGCTGGCATTTCATGTGAGACTTACTTGATTCTATAGAGACTTGATTCTATAATTATGACGTGCTTCCACTGACTATATTTTTCTTTGTCTTCTGGAATCTTTCTGTAACCGGTCCTTTTTGGACACTTTCTATTGTTGTTCATTTTTGTTTACATATATGACTACTTTGGTATGTTGTGCTATTATTGTGTGTGGAGCATTTCTCCCCGGGCCTCTACTGACACTGGGCATATATCCAGCTAGCCTAGCCCGGTCAACAAATGTAAACCAACATAAAACGTACATAAACATACGGTGGCACCTTCTGACAAGTAGGTCGGGTTACAGATGCATACCCTTCGTCAATCCCTGCTACTAACACACCCGTTATTCTAACCACATTCTGTGTTTGTCTTATCACATATCATGTGTTTCTCACTATTTGTACCAGTACTTTGCATGGCATTGTCCGGTTTCATACTTTCAGAGGCTGACAGTTTTGAGACATGTATAACTAATGTGGAGGACACAGCATTAACTTACCCTGCTGTGAGCGGATCACACACGCACAGGCGCACTTGCATTTCCTAATTGTGGGTTACGCGCAGGCGCACATGCATATCCATATTCTGGGTTACATATGTTTACTGAGTCTGTGTGATTACGTGGCCTGTATTAGTTGTGACTGTTCCAGTAACATATCTCTGATCCGGTTAACGGACGTGTACGGAACACACTTTCACCTTTACACATGTAACTGTCTTTGCGGCACAGACGCATTACTTACACGTTCACATTTATATGTTCTATAGTCGTAATTCAAACGGGACTGCATTCACGTTGGCCGGTTGCTGTGACCACTACACGTTTGCTGTTCTGTCTCATTTATATGCATACCCATGGTACATAGCTACATTAACATATCCCCCCCCACCCCTGCACTCACTTATGTCACAGGCATCCATTCTCCTGCTGGGAAAAGTATGGTACTACATGTTACCCATTCCCTATTCCCTACTGCTCTTGACCCAGGATGCATATGGCATGACCGCAGGGATATTCAGATCACAGGGGCTTATAGCCCCAACGCATACAGGTCTTTGATTGTCAGGGTGTTCCTGTGGTGCTCTGGGTTTGGTCTTGTCCGCCTAGTGTACGGAACTGCCCTGACCATGTACGAATGTCAGACGAGGCACATGGGCACGGTTTGTCCATGTCTATTATACCATAACCACCCCCATTATTCCTAACCGTGCACGCTGATTGGCCAGCGTGCCCGTTGTAGATCGGGTTATAGTAATGGCACACGGTCCGGTCGCACGGACCTATTTCCATTAGTATACCTCGGTATTTATAACCTGTCTCGCTATGTTACATGGGTTTAACATAGCGTGACAGCTTTAACTGAGCCACGGTGATGTCCGTTGCTTACTTTGGGACAGTCTCACTCTGCTGCACACATTTAACATAGCGGGACAAGTTGTACAACACAGCAACGGGGACACCGAGCTCTACATTGCTGTTTTGTATTGATTTGCTATGTTGACTGTGTTTTACATAGCAAGACAGTTTCGACATCTGCGGACGGGCAGCAGACAGGCATTATGCTGTGCCATTATGTCTGGGGATTAATAGTTTATTTTCCTAGATGATATGGCATTATAGCAATAACCCACGTCTGGGTGTGGGTACTGCTGTATTTACCCATGGTTGCCTTTCTTTGGTCCCTCGGGCATCGCCCTCGGGACCGCACCACATCTACCGTGGGTATATCCAGCATTACCCACACCCAGGCGTGGGTTATTGCTATGATATTCATTCCGTATGTACAGACACGGGTGTTTGGACAACCAACAATAGCTTCTGCTATTGGCATACAATGCTGTGGGTGGTGCCGGTTACTATACATATGCCATGTTTTGCATTTTTCCCATTCATACTTGTCTATCCCCTGTCCTCATTCATACATGGATATTTATGTGGCATATGACTGAACTATGTATTACCTGCAGGTATGCTGTGTACAGTGCACATATGTGACGGTTGGTTACAGTGTATCTGTGTACCTACCTCTGTGATACTGGGGACTACCACACATCCTTCGCAGCATTACATGCGTATGTACATACTATTATTCGGTGGCCTGTGGACGGTTGTCGGAGCACCGGTTACATGTGTCCCTATGTATGCATGCATCGTGTTGGTCTTTGTCCGGCCTTCGTTGCTATCATGGGTTGGATGGTGGTGTTGGTGTGTGTTTGGGTTGTATTTGTACTGCCAATATGTCAGTGGGGGGTGGGGTTGGCAGGTGTTCCTCTTTGCAGGGGGCCCCATTATGGACATATGTGTCCTGCGTCGACACTTGACACATGCCATATATCCTGTGATATTGACACAGTCGCGTATGTCTTCCTGCATTACTACTTGCGTGTTACAGGCATTTTGTATCTGGTACGCATGCCTATTATGTTGGATAGCTTAGGCTATTCCCCTGCTATGGCATAACCATTCATCCGGGCATTTACGTGTTATTCTATCCTTTGCATTGGCCGTGGGTGTTTTGCCATACGGAACAACACATATCTACGAGTGATGTCCCACCTTGACATTCTGTGCATGTGGCAACCCTGCTGGGGTGACCTGCTTGGTGGACGGCTGTTCCGCCGTGTGTATTGTGTTTGACATGTCTGCATAGCTAATCATCGGTACAGTGACTGCACATACTGCTTTGTCCAGATGTGTACAGTTATGGACACCGTGGTGTGTGAACATCTATGGGGTTTCGACAGGTCCGTAACCACACACGGGATGTACACATTCTGCCAACACATTCACATGCAGCCATTTGGATATCAGTACCTGGGATGGGATGTTGACATGTGGGGTACATATTTGCACATGTGTCACTGCCTAGGACAATACTTCCTACTACATCTGGGGTATACCCGCTGTGTGTAGGTGTGCAGCTGCGCAAGGCTGCTAGCTGGATTGGGTGGACAGTCGGACATGGGTGCGGGTTACGTGCTATGACGGGGTTGTTGTGTATTACATTTGCATGCATGGGTTCTGCTTCTGGATATTCTGATTCGGCATATGCCATCCTATGTGTATGTGACGGTTACGTTGCTGTGTCTAGCACATTTTGCTATACACGTTTGTCTGTGTTTGGGATATCTGGTTTCTTTCTGGTTGTTATATGGCCACGACTGCCCAGCTGTGTACTCTCACTACCACTGTGGGACTGCTGGTGACCATGCCCATGGGGCTGGTCATGTGTAGTTGCGGCGCGCTGACATGATGCAGTACACCTCCACTGGGTATGCCTGCTGACAGTGCATTGCGTGACAGGCACGGTATTCTGAGTATCCTTTGTTCCATGGACGGAAACATTTTGTACTTCGTGGATTTATGTTTGGTTCTCCATTTTGTGTGGACGGGTACTATGTTGCATACTCTGCATACGTTTCATTATCCATGGACACTGGTTGGCACGGTTACTATTGCAGGTGGCCTGCGACAGTCAGCACTTTAGGTTGCTCATCGCCTGCCGGCTTGGCCACGCCTACGGGCGCATCCTACTTGGGCTCCCTGGACTCGCGCACGTGCCATATGCACGTGGTTGTGGTTGCGGCACACACTCATTACTATGCATGTGGCGCTGCTACACCAGGTATACGCTGCACGGCCGGCGCAAGCCTTACGCCGGCCTTGCGCCGAGCTTCATGAATCCGGGGGATAATTTATTTTAATATTAAATGGATTTCCAATATTTATTTAGTGAATAACTTTTAAGGTTTTAGTGAAGAATTATATTTTTGATGTCTGTGCAATGTTATTCAATAAATAATCCTGTTAATGAATGTTTAAAGTGAATGGATAATTAAGGAGGCAAGTCCTTATAAAATAAGAGGCTGTATCAATGGTAATTTTGTTGCTGAGGAAGTTACATTGATAACGAAAAACGCGGGGAACAAGTTAAGCGTTTATCGTTATTTATTGTGGTTTTTATTTTTTGGAAGTAATAAAGTCGTGTTCGAGCAGTTCGTGGCTCCCAGGTGCTTCATTTATCAATTTTGTGGTCTAGTTCGTCTTGTGGGGTGCCTTTTCTCTTATTCTTATTTTTATTGGGAGAATACAAAGTCCCTCAAGCCAGGGTATGAACAGAAATCATAGGTGATGTTTGGTCTGAAGTAAATCTTACCACAATTTCTGAAGTAGCAGGAAATGACTCCAACACAGCAGCAGAGATTGCTATAGGTTTACCCAAAGTAGCACATTTATATACTAATCATTTGATAGACTTAGCTAACTTAACAAAAAAACTGCTTCTTAGCCATAAAAGGCCTCAAACAACCAGGCTTTACTGGAGAACTAGGACTGGGGCCCCTTTTCTTAACTAGAGACACTACATGGCCAACAGTTGCAGATTATGGGCTTAGCGAGACTTCACTTGCACATGAAATTCTAACAAAATGTCACAAAGCTGTTTACTGGATCTTTTTAGATAGCTAAATTAAAATGTGCAAAAATATCACAAACTTCTGATTCAAGCTCTGGGCTTAAGTAATGCATAAATTTGTCAGGTCTGCCATCATAAGTAAGTTGCTTGTCATAGCCACAGTTATTAGAAGTGTAAGTCATGATAGCAAAGTTGGATGAACCACAACCCCCCCCCCCCCACACACACACACACAAAAGAGGAATTCCACTTTGAGTCCCAATACAGGGAATGGATGTCTTAGCATAACAAAGAAGGGCAGTAACACCCTAATGGAAGAGGAAAATATTTCTAAAAGGCTTAGATATTTCTTGAACTGCTGTAAAGGATGAAAATGTGGTGATGAAGTTTGCCGACCCATAATCATTGTCTGAGGAGAGACAAATGAGATATTTAACAAGATATAACCAACAAGTAAGGGAAACCTGTGGCTCTTCAAATCCAGCAGAATGCGTTTAGCAGTGTGAAGACACTGGAAAAATGGAAGTACCCTGGGGTATTATGGAAAGGGAAACTGCAAGAGTAGACTGGGAAAGTTATATCTCCCAAGCTAAGTATGCACTGGATGCTATGTCCTGAAGGGAGTCAGTCAATTCACCAATGGCAAACTCTGTGTGCTGTTGCTGTGAATCAGTACCACTAAAAACATGAGACTGTGGAAATGGTGCTATCAATTAGGCTGTGGGTAGTCTTCCCCCATACAGAGTGCAGGGAGGCTTGCCCCTGGAAAAAAAAAAAAAAAAAAAAACCTTTATTACTGAACATGTTTAGCAGTGATGCGGATTTGCAGTAACAGTATTATGAATGTAATAGAATCAACATGAATATGCCATGAAGATTAAAGAAGACCAAATTTCTCCTTAGGTAGATGGAAAGGTGTATAGCTCAGTTTCATCGGCATATAAATTACATCTTTGTATTTTGCTTTGAATGACTTCTTCAGTGGAAGTACATGCACAGTGGATTTGTAAGAGACAAGATGAAAGTACGTATCATAATAGTGCTTTCATTTGATATTTTCTGCATTTTAGATTTTTATTGCTGGATCTACCACTTTTTAACCTTGGATTAAACTTTTGCCTGCATACTGGTATCTGTTTTTTCGAGGTGCTCCAACTGTCATGGATTTGTAACAGACACAGCACTACAAACAAGTACCAAGATTTCTACTCTCCTCAATGGAAGAAGTGCATAGTTTTATAGAGAATCCAGGCTCACTTAAAAAAAATGGTATGGACTACAGTGGGATCTTTTGGCAAACAGGACAGCATCTGTCAACTACAGACCTGGCCTAACGTTTGCACCACAAGGCCTGTTGAGATACTAAGCAAAAATGCAAAATTTCTAAAGGAGAACAGATGTTTTGATTGTGTCTATTTCTGGGAGGTTTGTAATAAATTAGCATAATGGATGTGTACACTTACTTTTGAGTTGGACATGTAATGTACTAATACATGTACCGCTTTGTGTCTGAAATGGTAAATTGTTTGCACTCACATGAGAGGCTACAGGTATAGTACTGCAGAAAAGACTTCCTCACTCCACTTGTACTAACTTTCTGAAGTAGTCCTCATACCAGATCCCAACACTGCAGCGGAGCTAAATGCATTCATGTTTTATGATGGGAGTCTCAAGATTAAATCAAACTACAGTGTAAAATGTTAGAAAGAACTGCACTATTGAGAAAACATATGAGTGCTAAGGAACTTGGTAAACAAAACAGTTTCATATTTATTAGGTATATTACATAACTTCAAATACTACTTACACAACTGGGCTAATAGTTTGCAATTGCAACATAGACTGACTCTACCACAGTGTTATAGAAGGTTTAGGTAACTCTGGTGTCTCAGAGTCTACTCCTAAGCATCACAACAGCTGATAGCTCAATACTTTAACTGTATATTTACAGTTGCTTGCCTTCAGCAGAATTTGTAAATGTAAGTATGTTATTTTATATGCTGTACATTACAGCTGCTTACTACCTTCAGCATAATTTGATGATGTGATTGTTATTTTAGGTTCATAGATAAATGCTAAACTATTAGTATGCAGACTATTACAGGCCTAGCCAATAAACAGAGGTTAGAATCGAACCCTGTACTTTTTATCTGTGAGGTTAAAATCTTAACTATTATGCCAAACGTCCTGTTGCCTTTTTGCTTATTGGATACTCTACATGTTAAATGCCTTAGCGAGTTCACAACACTCTATTTTTTCCAAAATGTGTTTTCAAGGCAAAACATTGTGAAAAGGTCAAAAAACATAGGTGACACAGCAACTTCTCAGATGACTGGAGCATGAATCTTACCTAAGATGACAAAAAATGTAGCTTTTTATTTTATCCCATTATGAGATTCCCCATCTGCTTCTAAAAGCTCTTTTTATTGTAGATCAAGGAATGGGTTTAAAGATGAATGCAAACACTCTCATCCATGGTTGCTATAACATGCACATGTATATGTCTATGTCTATTTAGCTTGATAAGAATGTGTTGACTAAAATCAGTTACAAGCCTACAGAGAATTAAAACACAAATTCATAACTTAGACTACAGCCAGTTTCCATGTCACTAGTCTAGATATAAAGTCTTAAGCCATTTACCTGAATGAAATAGGTGATGGTGAAGCTATTTTTTTCTCTTTTTGTCCCTGCTACCTGATGATCATTACCTCATCCCTGCTATCTGATGATTATCAGCTCCTCTTGGACATTTGAACAATTTGTTCCTCCAGCATGAGGGTGAGGGTCAGATGGGATGAGTCATCATTTAGTTACATATGGGTCGAGGCTTTTCTATTTTGCCCTATCCCCTTGTGCATGCCCAGTGACAACCCATGGATGGGACATGCAGTGGGTATCTGCAATTCCACACCCTCACTTCTGCGATGGTGCTGAAGTCAGCAGGATGGCCCTCACCAACAACCCACTGGTGACACAATTTAGTTGTTTTCCCAGTCTTCACAAGGGAAATTCAACCACTTAGCATGTTCCCCTGAGTATGTGACCCCTTTCCACTAAGATGGTTACACAATCCTTCCTGCTTATAGGTTCATACTAGGCTATCTGCCCTAGGGCATTTATAAGCCTAGCCAGAGTGTGTGTGGCTTTCACCACCCCTTAGGATGAGAATACTGTACCCATTAGTTTGCTGTGCCTCTGTCCAGCAGTGATGCAGAGATGATTCCCGGGGTAAACCTATGATCTCCCATCCACTCGTCAAGATTTCTCTTGAACAGAGTCAATGAGGGGCTCTGCCTCACATGGACTGGGATTCTGTTCCACAGTGCAGGGAGTCTCTGGGTGATGAATCTGTCCCTCCAGCACGTCCTATTTATATCCGTGTTGAGGTTTAAGTCTCTTGCTCTCGTGGCTCTGGTGGATTTGGATTTTTTGAGGTGGAGCATGTCCATTAATTCTGGGTTGGACATGGCCTTGTATGTCAGGCACAGATCACCTCTGAGCAGACGGTATGCGACTGAATAGAGCTGGAGTTTCTTCAGTCGGGCATCGTATGACATATGTTTGAGCCCCTTTATCCTTTTGGTGAGGAACTTTGGGGTCTTTCCAACTGCTGCAGGTGTCGGGTAAGGTACATTCGAATGGGGCGTTGTACTCAATCATTGGTCTGATAAGTGAAGAGTACAGGGTACAATGACCTCTCCTGATGTGGATGTGAATCCCTTCATGATCAGGTGGGCAATGTAGAAGGTCTTCCTAACCACTTTGGCAATGTGAGTGTCAAAGAGAGGTTACTGTCAACTTGGGTCCCCAGGTCCCTGATAACTTCTTCCGTGTTTAATGGATTACCACCTATGTGGTAATTAGGGTTACCTTGTTTTTCCCAAAGGGTATGACTATACATTTTTGGCATTTAGCTTAAGGCCATGGCTCTGGCACCAGTTATCCATTTCTATGAGACCTTTCTGGAAGATGTCTGTGTCTGATGGAGTGTCAATTATGGTGCCCAGTTTGCAGTCATCTGCAAATTTTGTCAGCCACAATCCCCTATGTTTGCCTGCACTTCAGAAAAATAAATGCCGAACAAGAGGGGCCCAGGACTGAGCCCTGTGGGACACCGCTCATGACCGGCTTAGAGTCTGACATGGCACCAGCAACTCTAACCCTGTGTGTTCTGTCCTTGAGCCAGTTTGCAACCCATCTTGTGACATATGGGTTTACATCTAAGCTGGTGAGCTTTTCTATGATGCCCGAGTGGGGTATTGTGTCATACGCTTTTGCTAGGTCAAGGTAGGCTGTGTGAACTTCCTTACCCTCATCAATGGCCTTAGTGACTGTTTCGAAAAAGTCACCCAAGTTCAAGAGGCAGGATCTGCCCTTGACAAAGCCAAATTGAGTAGGATCCAGTGTCTGTAGGTCCCCAATGTCTTTATTTATGAGTTCCATTATGATCCTCTCCATAGCTTTGCAGACAAGGCTCGTCAAGCTTATGGGGCGGTAATTTCCAGGGTCCATAGAAGCACCGCCTTTGTGGAGTGGGACCACAGTTGCCGTACGCCATTCTTTGGGTACGTATCCTGTAGTAAGGCTAAGATTAAACAGCAGCCTTATGTGTGGGTTTGGTTCCTCATTGAGTTCGTGTAGCACACAGCCGGGGACACCGTCCAGTCCCATTGATACTGTGTTTTTTGCTTTAGAGACAGCAGCTCTCACCTGGGCATCTGAGATGTTTGGGAGGCTAGACTCTGGTGGGATAGATATTTCTCCTTTTGGGGAGGAGAAATTTGCACTGAACCTGTCTGCCAGTATGTTGGCAATGTCTGTGGGTTCAGTGATTTTTTTATCATTTTGGACTAATTCTGAGCATATCTGGGAGTTTCCACCCAGGTTTCTAACATAGCTAAAGAAGGCTTTATGATTGTGTTTTGTGTCATTAGCGATTTTTCTCTCAAAGTTGGCCTTGGATGATTTTATGAGTGATCGTAGTTTTTTGCTAGTATGGATCAGAGATGCCTTCCCATTTAGGGATTTTGCTCTGTCATGTAGTAGCTTTCTCCTCTTGTTGTAGAGTTTGTTTATGGCTGGAGTCCACCAGACCGGGCACCTGCCTTTGGTGGAAAGGGTCTTGATTTTATTAGGGATTGCTTGATCCATACATTCCTGGAGGTGCTCGTAGAAGGCACTTGTAAGGGTTTCAGCAGCGTGGGTTGTGGTTTCCACTGGCTCGGGGGCCTTGAAGGATACCACTCCAGTCTTAAGAAGTGTGAAGTTTGCTTTTGAGAAGTTCTTCACTGTGGTCTTTTTTGCTGGGGGTGGGGGCGGGATGTGGATCTCCAGTGAGATTAATTTATGGTCTGATCTCACCAATGAGGGATATACTTCCGGTGTGGAGCATTTTGTCCCCATGTTTGTGATGATCAGGTCTAGTATATTTTCTCCTCTTGTGGGAATGGTGACTAGTTGTTCCATAGCATTTGAGGTTATGAACTCAAGGAACCTTTGGGCTAGGGTGTTGGGGCTTGAGTAATGTTCCCAGTCTATGTTTGGGTAGTTGAAGCCACCCAATATGATGGTGTTTGGAGAGACATTCATACTCTCCAGTGTCTTCAGGAAGGCTGTGTGGGTTTCCTGAGTTTGAAAGCCTTAGCCACTCTTTGAACTTGGATCAAATGGACCATATTCCGGAATTCATATCCACTTCAATGCCTCATATACTGGAAGCTTAGTTATGAAACTTTATTTATTTGAGCCATCTGCATGCCCACCTGTTGATAATGAACTGCTCTGAATCTACTCCTCTTGCTTCATGTTACCTAAGTGTCCCTGGTACTCCCCTCTGGCACTGGGAATGCACTAGCTGTGGTTTGGGAAGGAGGTGTAGTTTACTTTGCAGTAGTAAGCAGTGCCACTCCTGCTATTCTGTGTTCTGTTTTTTTAATGGCCTAACTGGGCAGAGCTACTGACATTACACACATTCCATCAGGTAGGATCAGTTAGCTCTGCCACTCCATTTAAAACCAAATTCCTATTTGTTTATCTGCTGCATGACAATGGCAGTACCCATATCAGATGGGATCTGTTAAATTACAGGCAGAAAGTACACCCTCCTTTCTGGGGAGGGCAAGCTAGTAAAAAGCCATGTCTTGCCACTTACCCCCAGCCTGCTCCTCCAGAAACGATCTCTAAGCAAACCCAAGCTATCTGGGTTGCAGTCACTGCTCCATTAATCTGTAAGAGGAAGCTGGGTTATGAAACCCTTTCAGCCTCATCATTGTGAGATTCTGAGTCAGTGAGTTTTCCATGTTTTACCAAATTATACCTAAAACTAGGCAAGCATATTCACTAGAACATTATATTATTTAATGTCTGCAACTTTTAAATTACATTTTCCACCATACCGCTGCTGATATGATTACAAAAGTAATTTTAATGCTGTATTTTACTTACTGTTGTAGCAGTCATAAATGGATCAGTTTTACTGTAAGAGGAAACAGCTGGAAATAGCTTAGACTCTGTGTTTTTCCAGGTTATGGAAAGGTGCACAGGAACTACATATTAAAAGCTATATGATTTTAGCAGTTTCCAAATTTTGCTAAAGAAATAAATAAAAAAAAAAAAAAAACAACTTCTACAGAAGACAAACAACACCATGCTCTTTATCTTCCCATAAAGGTGTGATGATGACATGAACATATAGGTTAAGATACTGCAACTGATTCCACATCAACAAAATCTAAACAGCACCGTATTTTGTAGTGACAATGCCACAAAAATATTTCTTAACAGAACACAATAAACTTGCAATCAGCTTTAAATAAAGCCAAAATAAATAAATAAATAAAAATGTGGAAAGGAATGTGCTTGCTTGTAAGATATAAATTTAGCTGTATAACCTTATGAACGAGAAACAGTGATAGCTAAGTGATATTAGTTATTTAGTTTTGTAAGTGTAATTCAATGACATTCAGAGATCATATAAGATACTTCAGAGCTAATGGTGAACACCTCAAAGTTACTAGAGAATTATTTTGTTTGCTTACACTTCTTAATTATTTAATCACTTCAAATCCTGAATGCAGCAACTGCTCAGTTTTCTTGGGTACTTAAGAGCATGCCCACATGAAATAATACGCAAACAGCCTAAGTATGGTGGTGCTCTTCAAGGCTTTAGTTTACATGACCATAATTACTTACCGATACCAGCTGGAGATTAAAGATGAATGCTGTACAATTAAAATTCCCATTCTATTTCACTGATGGTCTTAAACATTAACTAGTCCTAATAAGAAATTAAAATTAAGGGAAAACAGAGCCCCATTAATTTCAGAGCTGTGCACTCCCAACCTTAGACTACTTAGATGTCATGTAAAGTGTGTGTTTGTGTGTGTGGAAAGACCTGTTACAACAGCAAAAGCAATACTAAGTACCAAAGTTATAGAAATAATTCAAAACTGTTGCCAGAAAAAAATGATTATGCTGACAGAGTTCTTCTGCAGCCCTAGCTCTATTGTGCTGCAAATTGTTTTATATTTTAATATCACATTACTTAAAATTTTTGTGATGGCATGAACAGTACTACTGCATTAGCTGTTGTGGGCTAACATGTGAAGCATAATCCTTTTTCAAGTGACATGTTCTAGTCTGAACATTATGAGGTACCAGAAGGAAAACTGCAGCGTATGTTTTGCTGAATATTCTGAACTGAAAAATAAGCACTCTGACTTATGTAACAGCGTGGTTCTGCAGTCATGTGTACTTAAACCAGGACTCTCTTTGTCAGGTAAAAAGAAAGTAGGTTGGAAAGGTTTTGTGACTAAAAATTAGGCTAGAATTTGTCTAAAAGATAGTAACCATCCTACATCATCTGCAGTTTCCTATAACTACACTTACAGTTAACTAGAGAAGCACTGACTGCTAATGAAATGCCAGTTCTGGTTCTGCACAGAATGGTGCAAAATGTGCTGCTGCTGGTGCTGTAACACAGACCTGACATGGGTTAAACTACAGGACCCCTGCCATGTGCACAGCAAACCACATTTGCTTAAAGTGACAGGTGAGAATTCAAACTACAAAGCCCAGCAATATATATATTTTTTTTAATGACAGGATATTAACCATAACTGCTTCTTCCCATGTAGACAACAATACTGGTCTTATAGCTTTGTAATACCAAACTTACAAACATTTTCTTCAAGTTATTTAAGATAAAACTATTTTGAACTGAGCCCCAGGGTTAAGATATTGAAAATGCAATTGCTCCTGAAAACTCCAACCCACCCTGTTTTATATCAGCAAATGAAGAAAACGTGAGTGATTAATATACAGGGCCTCTGAGTAAAGATGTAGTAATCTTTAATGTAATTCATTTATGACAATGGGAAACACTAATGTGACAAGGGTATCATTTAGTCTAGTGATTGTCTTTGTTCCCAAAACATGCACTCTTAAAAACTGTGGCCCAGTTCCACTGTAAAGAGTTTTTGCATTGATTGGACGTCATGTGACCTGTGATTAGTAGCCCATGTGATGTAGAAATCTGACTGAGCAAGGATGACAGTAAGTTGCTAACAGAAGCTTATTTATCTTGGGTAGGTTACTGATCAAGTCCTACAGCAAGAGCTCCACCTGGGGGAAGACAAGGGACAGTGGCTGTTACATTAAGGTTGGGGAGGGTGGTAAACCAGCAAGGTATATACTCAGTCTAGCTAGGGGTATATGGAGGTACATATTGAAAATGGCCTGGCATAGCAGTCATTGCACGATACTTTCTAACTATTGCAGAGGTGCGTGTGTTCTAACGCAGTCAAAAAGTCTCCTAATTCCGAGGGAATGATAGCTGCCGTCCCTGACTAATTCTCTCTACTAGCATCCTAAAATACCTAGAATCAGGGGAAGAAAATAAATAAAAGGGAGGCATCTCTTCTCAAAATTCTGTGCACTTCCTGTTTCCAGATATTTATTTTGTTGTGACTGTATTTGCACTGATGATCTAAATCTGTTTGGGTCACTTGTTCTTATGTTGTTTAATTTCAGATTTTGAAAGTCTGTCTTTTAATTAGATTCACTTATAGAGAAATGATTTGGACATGCAGATGGAAAAAAACATAAAAGTCATGAATCTTTTCCTTTCGAATACACTGTTCCTGCATCAGTCAAACAGCACATCATCTGCAGTTAAAACTTTATGAAACTGTAGTATTTCTTAACCTTTCCTCCTGTAACATTTTTAGGGAAAAAAATCAGCATTAGCAGAACTGCTTTAAAGAATACATGTTTTAACTTTGTCTACAGGAATATTTAATGCCATCACCGTAGCATTTCGTTTCTAAGGATGTGTGGGGTTATATGTACCTTAATTAACTTGTGTAAACATAAAGAGAGGAAACATTAGATGTTTATCAGCAACAAAGATCAGAACACTTGTAAATAAATTAATAAGATTTACTGTAACATTCAACTTGTACATGAAAACAGATCTGAAAATGGTGTAAAAACCATTTAGAAGTACTATATACCAATTTACTGACTGGACAGGTTTAATATAAAAGTGAAAAATTTGCTTTTTCATACAAGTACTTCTCCTTTAGCAAACAAATTTCTTGAAGCAAAATGAAGTACGGAACAAAGGAAAGTTTGAAAGCCCCATTCTCCCTAAAATGAAAAAGCCAGTAAAAACAAATTAACAATCTGACACTTTTGATAACATAAAGCAAACATCTTAGTGCAACTGTTTTAATCTCTGAATATGCAACAGGGTAATATTGCAAGAATAATAAAATTGTGAAACAATCGAAAACATCTTCAAGACAGGTCATGGCCTTAGCCTTTTATGTTTAGTAAAACAGCCAGTTAAAATAAGAAAAATTTAGGTGCAGGAAGTGCTAGTATGGCACATTACTGAATGCAGTAACTAACTGTTTTTTCCAAGACAAAGTTAGTCGTGGACAACACCAAAATGTCAACTGTGTCAATATTAACTTTTAATGCTGTCAAATTCTGGGAAACTACTTCAGATATATTACTTCATTTACAGTGACTATTCTGACATGACTAAATCCATGCCTGCCTAGAGTGTGCAGTAGATGGTTTTATCTAGAATAAATCTCTCTTTTCTTAGTGAAACATGTATATGGGACTCTTCGGTGAGTAAGTCAGCAAGCCTTCTATTTTACTATAACGCAAATGCTTACAAAATCCTTACAGCATACTTTTAACAGAATTACACAGTAAATAGAAGGTTTCATACTCCTAAAACATTTGTAAGTCAATTAAATGCTTGGCAGGACTGCATGTAATTTCCAGCTGCCCCCAAAGATGCGTGCTGACACCACTGCTACATGACGATTTTAACATCTTGGTAAATAATCCATGTTGCATCAAATGGGTGTTGACAGAGTCAGGCAGTTTAGGGAAAAGGTTGCACCTGTGATGCAGAAGTGACATTAAAGACGACTATTCTGGCATGTATCACAACAGTAGCAAAGTGCTCGCTCTGCATCAGTTCTTTAACTGCCTTCAGCAAGCAGTTTTATTTTTCTTTCCCATGACCTATTTAAGGTAATTTTTAGATAAACTGACATGTAAGAAGAGTTTGTTGGTGATGAAGTGCTCTTTTTCTGTGGTGCATCATACGGGGTAACAAAGTAAATGCAAAGTACAACGGATCAGGTATAATGAAACTACACTTTACATCATCGTGATTATAAGTCTAAAGTACAGAAAAAAATGACTTATTTTAGCAGAAACATTCTTCAACTTTCCTACATAAATCTGAATTATGTTGCTTCGTTAAGTCCTTACCTAGCTAGCAGTCTAATATACAGTCCTAACTGCAGTGATGAACAGAAAAATGTGAACATTACCCATAAGAAAGAATCAGAAAACTGTGCAGTGATATAAATGGTAACAAAATGCATGTTGAAAAACAAAAATATGAAAATCAGTGTTATACAGAATTATAATAAAGCGTGACTTCTTTTGTCCATGATAACTACTATAAAATTATACTATTACATCTTTTGATACATTTTTACCCCTATACAATTCTGTCCCCCACTGGGACGTGTGCAGAAAAATATATATTTTTTTCAAATATATAACAAAAAGGCAACTGCATCTTTTTGAAAAAAATGCCTCCCTCTTTCTTTCAGTTATTTGCACATTCAGCTTTTTTTTAACTGGATTCAGCTTATACATCAGGTGCCTTTATTTCTCTGTGAAAGAATAACCTGTAAACAAATATTCTTTAGAAAGAAAAATCCTAAGTTTAAATGTCAGAGTACATTTACTGTGAAACTTCCTAATAGGCAAATTAGGCAAGGAAAACCTTTTAACCTGCAACTGATCCAACAAATTCAGAGAAATCTGAGTTTGGATAAATGAGTACAACTTATTAGCAATAGTGCCTACCTATCTTCTCTGAGGCCACTGAATGCTACCACTCTGGCTCAGTTTCAGATGGCGTAAGGATTTTCTCAAACATTCACCTCATTAGATGGATATGTTTCTAAAGTGGAAGCCAAGCTACAAAGGGATTACCCTTAGTGAGTCATATGACTGGTTCTGTTCTCTACTGCAGTCACAAATCAGCAACTTTCTCAGCAGCTCCCATGCCTGAGGTGTTGTGTGCTCAATGCATAGATATCCAGTGATATCACACACTGACTACCCAATTCACCTAACAGCCGAGACCCCCCCCCCAATTCACTTTCAAACACTAACAAAAACATCCCCTGCAATTCAAATACAAATAAAGAAATATGCTGCCTGAAAAGGGTCTTTGGACCACTGTACATACACAGTTAACAGATGTGCAAATATAAACAATCAAAATGACCACCATAAATGTGTCTTCCAAGATATGAATTTCAGAGCCACTGAACAGGTGTGGCTCAAACAGAGGAATGGCAAGCCTGCCAACAGTGAAGTTCAACTTTCATTGAAGGGACAGGCTCTTCAAAGGTGGGGTGGAAGATCTGTCTGACAAAAAAAAAATGACAAATGAACCATGCACGTGGAATAACTGAAGCTTAAACTGTATAGGTGCCTGAGACAGGCCAGGATAACTTAACAGTTGACCAAATGAAGTTGTACAGGGTGCTATTTCATTTAAAGGCATATGCATCCGAAAAGAAAGGCTTCCTGGCAGCTTCAGCCCTTTCTAAGCCCCTAGTAAGAAGATCCTGTGGAATGAGATACTCTTCTCTACCATAACGATGTGGACATCTTACAAAAGGGCCTCACTGAGACAGATGCCTGCTGTCAAAGCCATGGCCTCAAGCTCAATGCCAAAAAGTGCATTGTCATCCCTTTTGGTAAAAACTCTGTACCCATGAACTACCACATAGGCGGTAGTCTACCTAACACCGAAAGTGTGATAAGAGACCTTGGGACACAGGTGGACAGTAGTCTCTCCTTTCATAATCACATCACCACAGTAGTCAGGAAATCCTTCTATGTGGCACACTTCATCACAACAGGTTTCTCATCCAAGAAAAAAGAGGTCATTGTACCCCAATACTCGTCACTCCTTAGACCCATTATAGAATACAGCACCCCTTTTGGTATGTACCTCACAAGACATCTACAACTGGAGAGGCTGCAGAAATACCTCACAAAGAGGATTACCGGTCTCAAATAGACGCCCCACACAGACAGTCTTAAAAAAACTCCAGCTTTACTCCATCGCATATTGCATACTCAGAGGCGATTTCTGCCTAACACACAAAACTATGTCAAATCCAGAGCTGCTGGGCATGCTCCACTTAAAGAAATACCAATCCCTCTGAGCTACACACTCTAGAGACCTAAACATGTCACCACAATAAATAGAACTTGCTGGAGGGATAGAGTCCTGTCCCAGAGACTTCCCATACTCTGGAACAAACTACCTATCTACATCAAACAAAGCTTCTCATTAGCACTCTTCAAGAAAAATCTTGATGATTGGATGGGAGATTGGAAATTCACCCCGGGGATCACTTCTGTGGCTCTGCTCGACAGGGGGCACAGGAAAATAATTTTCTTGGGTGGCGAAAGTCAGGCTACCTTTTTGGCTAGGCTTATATAGGCCCTAGGGCCAATAGCCTAGTACCTATCTATGAATCTATGAACCTATATAGGACCTGGGGTGGAAAAAGCTCTCAAACTTACAATGGGGAACATCTCTGGCCAAGACCAGAGTAGCTTCCTATACCTCAGAGGGTATTAGATCCTGAAATCACACCTTTTTTGGCCACCACTGGGCAGTTAGAATTAGCTTTGTCTTTCTTCTTTGAATTCTGCATTGAGGTGAATTGTCAATAGGAATGAATGGAAGGCACAAAGAGACCTCCTGAACCATGAGATGAAGGCATTCAGTGTCTTCTACCTCTTGCCCCACTGTACTGAGCAATACTGGGCAATGACTGCACCTTCCTATGTAGTGAGTAAGTCAGTCTCTGAACTGTTCCACTTCAACAAGAATTGAGTAGGGTACAGTTTCTGACTCTTCAACTTACTTAAGATAAAACTCTTTTGAACTGAGCCGCAGGGTTATGATATTGAAAAAGCAGTTGCTCCTGAAAACTCCAACCCACCCTGTTTTATATCAGCAAATGAAGACAGCATGAGTAATTAAAATACAGTTTAAACAGGGTCTTTGAGTAGAGATGTAGTAATCTTTAATGTAATTATGACAATGGGAAGCACAGATGTAACAAAGGTATCATTTAGTCAAGTGATTGCCTTTGTTCCCAAAACATACACTATTAAAAACTGTGGCCCATTTTCAATGTAAAGAGGTTTTGCGTTGATTAGATGTCATGTGACCTGTGATTAGTAGCCCGTGTGATGCAGAAGTCTGACTGAGCAGGGATGACAGTAAATTGCTAACACAAGCTTATTTATCTTGGGCAGGATACTGATCAGGTCCTATAGAAAGAGCTCCACCCGGGGGAAGACAAGGGACAGTGGCTGTTACATTAAGGATGGGGGAGGGGGTCATAAACCTGCAAGGCATATGCTCAATCTAGCTAGGGGTATATGGAGATACATATTGGAAATTGCTTGGCATAGCAGTCATTGCACGATATTTTCTATTTGCAGAGGTTGGTGTGCTCTGAAACTGTCAAAATGTCTCCTTACCCCCAAGGGATGATGACTCCAGTTCCTGGCTATTAATTCTCTCTACCAGCATCCTAAAATACCTAGAGTTAGTGGAACAAAATAAAATGGAGGAGATTCTTCTGAAAATTCTGTGCACTTCCTGTTCCCAAATATTTTTGTTGTGACTGTATTTTAAACTAATGATCTAAACCTATTTGGGTCACTTGTTCTCATGTTGTTTAATTTCAGATTTTGAACATCAGATTGTCTTTTAGTTAGATTCACTTACAGAGAGAAGATATGGATACACAGATGGAAAAAATATTAATAAAAGTCCGGGATCATTTCCTTCTGAATGCACTATCAATCCAACAGCACATCAGATCTGCAGTTAAAATTTTATGAAATGGTAGTATTTCTGAACCCTTCCTCCTGTAACATTTTTAAGAACAAGATCAGTGTCAGAAGAGCTGATTTAAAGAATACATATTGCAACTTCATTTACAGAAATACCTAATACATCTCCTTAGCATCCATTGTCTGGGGATGTGAGGGGTTATATGTAACTTAATTAACTTGTGGAAACATAAAGAGAGGAAACATCATATGTGCATCAGCAACAAAGATCAGAACACTGGTAAATAAATGAACAGGATTTACTGTAGCTTTGAAGTTGTACATGAAAACACATCTAAAAATGGTGTAAAAACAGTTTTGAAGTACTGTATACCAATTTACAGATTGGACAGGTTTAATACAAAAGTGAAAAATTTGCATTTTCATACAAGTACTTCTTCTTTAGCAAACAAATTTCCTGAAGCAAAACAAAGTACAGAACAAAGGAAACTGAAAGCCCACTGCTGAATCAACTGCCACACTCCCTAAAATGAAAAGACCAGTAAAACACATTAACAACTTAACACTTTTGATAACATAAAGCAAAGATCTAAGTGCAACTGTTTTAATTTCTGAATAAGCAACAGTGTATAATTGCAGGAATAATAAATTTATGAAACAATCCAAAACACCTTCAAGACAGGTCATGGGCTTAGCTTTTTATGGTTAGTAAAATAGTCAGATAAAATAAAAAAATTCTACATGCAAGAAGTGTTAGTATGGCACATTACTGAATGCAGCAACTAACTGTTTTTTTTTCCAAGACAAAGTTAGTCGTGGATAACACCAAAATGTTAATTAACTGTGTCAATAACTTTTAATGCAGTCAAATTCTGGGAAACTACTTCAGATATATTACTTCATTTACAGTGACTATCCTGACATGACTAAATCCATGCCTGCCTAGAATGTGCAGAAGATGGTTTTTATCTAGAATAAATGTCTCTTAGTGAAACATGTATGTGCGACTTTTGTGGGAGTAAGCCAGGTAGCCTTCTATTTTACCATAATGCAAATGCTTACAAAATCCTTTTAACATGCTTTTAACAGAATTATACAATAAATAGAAGGCTTCATACTCCTAAAACATTTGTAAGTCAATTAACAAATACTTGGCAGGACTGCATATAATTTCCAGCTGCCCCCAAAGATACGTGCTAAGACACCACTGCTACATGACGATTTTAACATCTTGGTAAATAATCCATGTCGCATCAAATGGGTGTTGACAGAGTCAGGCAGTTCAGAGAAAAGGTTGCACCTGTGATGCAGAAGTGACATTAAAGACAACTATTCTGGCATGTATCACAACAGTAGCAAAGTGCTCGCTCTGCATCAGTTCTTTAACTGCCTTCAGCAAGCAGTTTTATTTTTCTTTCCCATGACCTATTTAAGGTAATTTTTAGATAAACTGACATGTAAGAAGAGTTTGTTGGTGATGAAGTGCTCTTTTTCTGTGATGCATCATACGGGGTAAGAAAGTAAATGCAAAGTACAACGGATCAGGTATAATGAAACTACACTTTTCATCAGCGTGATTATAAGTCTAAAGTACAGAAAAAAATGACTTATTTTAGCAGAAACATTCTTCAACTCCCCTACATAAATCTGAATTGTTACATTGCTGTGTTAAGTCCTTACTTAGCCAGCAGTCTAATATACAATAATAAGTGCAGTGCGGAGCAGAAAAGCATGAACATCACCCACAAGAATCAGAAAAACAACTGTGCAGTGATATAAATGGATACAAAATGCATGTCAAGAAACAAAAATATGAAAATCAGTGTTATACAGAATTATAATAACGCATGACTTCTCTCTATAATTACTACTATAAAATTATATTACATCTTTTGAAACATCTTTACCCCTATACAATTCTGTCCCCCACTGGAACATCTGTACACAAAAAATGTTCTTTTTTTCTCTCCAAAGATATAACAAAAAGATAACTGCATCTTTCTGAAAAAAATGCCCCCTCTCTTTTTTCAGGTAGTTACACAATGAGCTTTTTTTAACTGCGTTCAGCTTATACATATGAGGTGCCTTTAATTCTCTTTGAAAGAATAAACTGTAAACAAATATTATTTGGAAAGAAAAATTTGTGTTTTTTTCAGCTTTAAATCTAAAATAATTTAAATGTCAGAGTACACCTACTGTGAAAATTCCAAATTGGGAAATTTGGCAAATGATCCAATAAATTCAGAGAAATCATGATTCTGGATAAATGCATACAACTTATTAACAATGGTGCCTGCCTATCTTCTCTGTGGTCACTGAATACTACCACTCTGGCTAGATTTCAGCTGCCATAAAGATTTTCCCAACCATTCACTTCATTAGATGGATATGTTTCTACAGTGGAAGCCAAGCTACAATGGGATTCCTCTTAGTGATTCATATGATTCATACGACTGGCTCTATTTTCTACTGCATTCACAAATCAGCATCTTTCTCAGCAGCTCCCGTGCCTGAGGTGTTGTGAGCTCAATGCATGGATAGCCAGTGATACCACACGACTACCCAATGCGCCTAACAGCTGAGCGCCTCCCTGCGAATTCACTTCCAAACACTAACAAACACATTCCCTGCAATTCAAATACAAATACAAGAATATGCTGCTTGAAAAGGGTCCTTGGACCAGTATCCTTACAGATGTGTAAATATGCAAATTAAAAGACCACCATAAATGTGTGTTCCAAGATATGATCTTCAGAGCCTCTGAACAGGTGGCTCAAATGGGGGAATGGCAAGCCTGTCAACAGTGAAGTTCAACTTTCACTGAAGGTAGAGGCTTTTCAAAGGTGGGTGGAATATCTGTCTGGCAAAAAAAATGAACCACGCACATGGAATAACTTAATCTTAAACTGTATAGATGCATGATATAGGCCAGAATAACTTGTAAACTGACCAATATAAGATGTACAAGGTACTGTTTCACTTAAAGGCATAGATCTTCCAAAAGGACGGCTTCTTGCCAGCTTTTCAGTCCCTTTTAAGACCCCAGGAGGAAAATCCTGTGGAATGAGATAATCTTCCTTAGCATGCACGATTTGGCATGGAAAAAGCTTTGAAATCATCAATGGGGAACATCTCTGGCCAAGACCAAAACAGCTTTCTATATCTCTGAGGGCATTTGATCCTGAAATCACACTTTTTTGGCCACCACTGGACAAGCAGAATTAGCTTTGTCTTTCTTCTTTGAGCTCTGCACTTAGGTGAGTCATCAGTGGGAATGGATGGAAGGCAAAAAAGGCCTCTTGAACCATAAGATGAAAGCATTCAGGGTCTCCTCCATCTTGGCCCACTGTACTGAGCAATACTAGGTGATAACTGCACTTTTCTGTGTAGTGAATAGGTCAGTGTCTGAACTGTTCCACTTCAACAAGAACTGAATCAAGTACAGTACAGCTTCTGACTCTTCAACTCCTAAAGAGGACTACAGGAGTGATAAAGAATACCTACCAGCACAATTAGCTCACCTAGGGTTTGAACATTTGAGAGAGTAATGTCCCTTGTTATGGCCCGCCACCACATATACATCATCTCACTGCACAAGAGGTAGGACCATATAGTTCCTTGATTGTTTAAGCATCTCATGACAGATTATTTGATTGGCTAAAAGAAAACTGTACCTTAATACTGCTTTGTCCACAAGTGCTTTGGGGCCTGGAAGGCTATTAGCAGCTCCATGTCACCAATTTTTGTGCCCCCTCACCAAGGTGTTTTGTGACCCTGAAGCCATGTGAAAGTTGAAGTGATGTTACTACCCTAAAACAGAAACTCACACCATTATGACTTAAAGTAGAAACAAACTGGAAGCACAAGAAGCCCATTAAAAGCCTGTTGGAATAGTTCACCTCTGGGATCTAGCAACAAGAGTCTAACCCATTGGCTTTACAGCCACACTTATCTCTCAATGCCTGGTGCAAATGGCACTGTGAAAGATCATGGCAAACATCAAGCCAAGAAAAATCACAGCAGGGTCCAGGTGTAGACCATGTACTGTGTCCTCACTCAGGCTGCCAACATCCTGACTTTCTAGGCCCTTCTCATGGGTAAAAATGACCAGCACCAGATAGTGTCTTGTTCTACACCTGTAAGTGTAATTCCCTGACATGATATCAGAAACAATTTATTCCAGTTTATGTTCATCCCCATAGGACTGCATGCATGGGAAAACTGATGTTACCAGACAGTCTGTCACTGAGCCAACAGAGGATCCATTCACACATGAATGAGAAAGCATATAAATCCTTCTCCTGCAAGACTTCAATCTTTACCACCAGTAACTTGGTAAACACTCAAGGCATTGAAGAGAGTCTAAATGTAATCCCATGGAAGTGATCCTCACCGAGAATGACTCTGAGGAATCTATTTTGCAGTCCCACATGTTTGGGTGACATGAGGTGTCTATCATAAAAGCTACTGATACAGAAACAGAAAGTCTTTAGTACTACACATATGGCCCCAGTCTGATTGCTCAGGCACCAGATGGAGCTTGCATGGATGGGAGAGAGAAATGATGAAGCTTTCCCTACTCACCACTCTTCAAGAGGATGGATGAACAGATATGCTGGTATATAGCCTGTTCCTGGTGACTCTAGTGGAAACCAGAAGCCAGAATGGAGCTGTGCAAGAAAGTTGGGAGTAGTGTTACTATTTGGGATGGGGATGCTACTAGGTCAGGCCTCATGGCAGACAGTTTCCTACAGAGTTTCAGCCAGCATGTCCAGGATAGGACCGCTACCATATGAGAGTTAAAACTCACTTCTGTGTGCACCTATGGCAGCTATCTAATTTATTTACCTTCTGTGCCCCAGTATTCACCAGTACAATAGGGGATGGCGAGCCTGACTGGCAGGGTATAACTGGGCCTCTAGCCTACTATTACAGAGGATGGGTGGGATTCCTGGGAGATGCTATACAAACAAAACTGTTCAACTCAAATTCACTGTATATGAAATCAGAAAAAATGAAGCTCTGTCATGTCTAGTGACATCATCCAGGTATCTTGTGACTTAATCAAGAAAAAAGAAGTAGCAGAAGAAAAAGAGGGTTGTTCAGGGGGATCAAAAAAGTTCTCCACAGCGATGAGGATGTGTTTCTCCCTTAAAAAGGCCATCCACTAGGTCTTCAGAGGTCTGATCTAAGAGCGCTTCTTCCATAAAATGAGTATCCAGTATGCTGTTTCTGAGCTCATCCTTGAGACAGAACAATTTCAGATATGCCATCTTGTGCAATACCTGAGCCAACAAGATTTATGTGGTTTGACTGGTGGCAGTCATCATGACCGTGCATCCACATTGCTGACAAACCACATTCAGAGGTAAATAAAACATATATATATATATATATATATATATATATATATATATATATATATTTTTTTTTTTTGTTTTGCTGAGGACATACCCCCTATACCTCTCAAGTTGGGGGAGGCCCCCCAATTTATATATACTAACTCCACAACAGCACAACAGTGGGGAAAAGGGCAACCTCCGTAACCTTAATGATCACTGAAATTGTTTTTTAGTGAAGTGGATTCATACTTCTGGACGCTGCACTGATTGCCATTGGCAAATCAACTGACTCCCAGCCTAGAGCACAGTGAAAGTTACCGCAGGTTACACTGCAGCCATTCTAAAAGCCATAGATACAGTCCTGACCATTATAGGAGGTTGGCAAACATCTCCAAGGAATAATTCACTAGAAATCATTGAAAGTTGAACAAATGATATTTGAAGGATCTAAGCCATAACAAGGGATTATAATCACTTGTTATCCCCATCAAATGCTTTAGAGTAGCAAAATGTTATAGTCACCTGGACCTAAACCAGACAGAAAAGATCACAAAGTAGCTACTTTAGGGCTCTGTATACCTTTTGGGGCCCACCAGAGAAAAGACTTAGAGATTCCAGATCACTGGCTCTGTTTTTTGTAGGGGATGACAGCAGAGTCTTCCTTTTTTTTTCTTCTTCACAAATATATCCAGGCTTTTTTCTGGGAAATGAACAGGAGGACCAAAAATAGCTTCTACAGAACTTATGAGCCTCACTGCTTCTCCAGGAAAAAATTCTGGCTCATTGGTCTTGTCCATTCCTGAGATACTGACTTCCAGGACCTCAGACTCTTCACAAGATCTTTAGGAGGAGAAAATCCTCCATACCTCTCAATCTCCCAAAATGCATTTATACTTTGTCCATGAAACAACCGTGGGTGTCAGATGAAGGGAATCCAGCTCATGAGAGTATGTCTTCCGCAGCAGGAGTACAGGAAAGAAAGGTCTGTGCCAGGTCTAGTGTTGGTATTAGGCCATAGTTCCTGTAAGTTTAGTTTCACACTTACAGTTCTAGCTCCCACCAGAAAACAACCACTTTCGGTCAGGACCATGATAAGGAAGACCTTAGTATGAAGCACCCCATATCCATGACAAGATAGCTTCAGAAGCACTTCACAAATTCAGGTCAGTGAGTCTTGAGCTCTGGCCAGTGAACAGGGGTAAGGACAGCACATATACCATGGAATATGCCCCTACGGATGGTAGCAGGGTATACATCCTGCATGCCCCTTATCCTCTGCTTATGCAGTGGACTGGCATGTGTTATAGTCCTCAATACAAGCTCAGTATCTACTGACCTAAAGGTCCTATTTTTGCAACTACCTCATATTAATGTAAATATTACACAATCAATCTTCAGACTATTGCAAGCCTGGCAAATAACTAGAGATCAGAATCAAACCCTGAATCTTGTATCTGTGAGATAAAGATCTTATTCACTATGCCAACCTTACAAGAAAGCTAGCCTCTGTCCAACTTGTCAGACTTCAGTCTCTATATTAGTACTCCAGATAAAATATGTGCCTATGTGCTGGACCCTCCTGCCAATTCCTGCTTGGTGACATTCAGGCACCTCCATCCTTCCTGAAGTATGGAAGCCTAGGAAGTTTTCTGCCTAGATGCAGGGCTGAACTTCAGGCACTTAAGGCAGTGTTTCATGTTGTGGTCCTCCTCGTGACAGTAAGCGCAATGTTGGCATGACTCTTGGTTAGTAATCTGATGGCCACAGGTGCACATTAGGATCAAGATCTGAATTGTGCACGCAAAAAAAAAAAAAAAAAATATATATATATATATATATATATATATATATATAAGGTTCTGGTGGCTTACAAGGGCAGTTAGCTTAGTACTAACCCATGAAACCTATGAAATATATACTTTAGCTCAAAGCATGTGTAACGTAAGCTTATGTGATTCAAAGAAGAAAATACACATCAAAAAGGCCCTGATGTTAGATCTGTATGAATTAGATCCTCAAAAGTAGATGATGGACATTGATCAGATCTACAAATACATTCATTTACTTTCCTTACCTAAACATGAAAACAGGAAACTGGAACCTTGTACGTAGTAATCGGCAACGTGTACAACACTGCTTACTTTACTTCTGTGAGGTTATCCTTTAGTAGAGGCCAGTAATATTCCTGCTAAGGTACTGTTTACACTACTAAAAATATTCTTACAAGAAGAAAGGGCATAACACTCTAGTGAAAACTTGAAACACTTATGAAGTACGGTACTAAAACAACCAAAGTTTGGTCACAGATACAAGATTCAGGGTTGATTCTTTAGTAGCAGTGGCCAGTAATATTCCTGGTAAGGTACTGTTCACGCTACCAGAGATATTCTAACAAGAAGAAAGGACATAAGACAATAGTGAAAATTTGAAACACTCATGAGAATATGGTACTAATAACAACCAATGCTTTGGTTACTAAGATAAAGACGTGGCAGGACAGGATACTTAAACAGCAGTTCACAGTATTCTTGTAAACTAATCAAATAGATGTACTGCAATTACACATAAAAGCTTTCAATCCCTAGAACTTCTTATTAACTCTAACTTTTTAATTTCATGGATCAGTGTTACCACACACCAAGAGAGAATGTTTAGTTACACAAAGGAACTAGATTTCTGGGACGACTCATGCTGATATAAATAAAACTGATCTAAATAAAACAAGCCAGTGAACACAGACACTTGACATTTCAAATGGTCTGCAATCATGCACATTTTTTTTATTAAGAGGTTTACCAGGCTAATTGTTTAAATACAAAGTTAACTATGGCGTAGGCCCAGCCCACATACTGCACAGTCAAGATTCAAAGCACAGGTTTCACAAAGATAGCTCTGGGCTGTAGGCAGGTGAAAGTCAAGCCAAGTTGTTGTGATGCACTTTGTAAGTCTTATGTTTTCCAAAAATATACATCATCAAGATAACAACAGTTGCTAATGTATATACTTGTGTAAAAGTCAACTTTATGTATAAGTCAATATGCAATTTTGAGACTAGAACCGTTTAAAATGCACTGATGCATTACACTGATGTTAAAAATTACTGTGGTGCTTTGTGTGCAGCATTGTTTTATTTTTAAAAACTTGTGTTTGCATTTATTCCTTTAAGTATCATCTGCACTTACTATGAATGCAAAGATACATAAATAAAGAAGCCCGAATACAGGTTACTGATGTATTCATGCTGTTTTCCTCCGTCAGTCACCAGATATAGCACTGCCTTATATATACTGTACTGAGCCTATAACAGCAATCCATTTTTAAACTGAACTTTAGTGATCAGGATGGGTGGGTGTGGCTATGAAAGGCAATAGCATCAGCCAGTCTCAGTATTTTCATAATATAGATGCTATGTCCAGAGATGTTTTTTTTTTTCTCTTCCAGGTATTTATACATGAGTTTCTTACTTTCAGTAACATTTACATTTGCTATGAATAAAAATATACTTAAAAGGAAGATACTAAAATAAAGATACTGTATTTTCAT
Source organism: Protopterus annectens (assembly GCF_019279795.1). NCBI lineage: Eukaryota > Metazoa > Chordata > Ceratodontiformes > Protopteridae > Protopterus > Protopterus annectens. The sequence continues at coordinate 350,270,779 of NC_056749.1, forward strand.
GAATAGCTTTTCTCCTGCAGGTATGGTATTTTTTAATTTTACGTCAGGACACCAAACGTACAACAAAACAGTCCATTCATTTTTTTTTCAACTTATTTTAATTTCAGTGGCCAGTGTGTGGGTGTGTGGCTGTGAATGAAACAGTAATGGCTATTCTCAGTGATTACCAGCAATAAAAACAAACTGTTAAATTCAAGGATGTTTTTCCTCTTACTGGTATTTGTATCTGCATTTCTTCTTTTGAGTTATATTTGAATTTACTTTAAATGTAAATATAATTAAAGGAAGAATGCAAATACAAGTAACTGGTACCTTCAAAAAATTTTTCTACCGCTGATACAGCATTTTTAATTTATTAATGGGATACCAGACACATCCACTCACTTTTTTTAATGTAATGTTACCACCATCAGCCAATCTCGGAGTTTACAGGCAACAAGAACAAGCGATGAGTGCCATTCATAGTAGGTTGCACAGATAAGAGTTGTGCAACTCCGCAGTCATGGGATTCAGAGTCACGCGTACTCTGCAAGCAGTGAGTTGCATTAAGAATTAATTTACATGTTTTAGGACTTTCTCCCTCAGCATCTTAATTCAGGTAGACACCCAAACAATCTGCAGAGCTGTATAGTGCAGTCATACATACACACGCATGCACACATGCATACTTATTGATACATACTTATGTACACTCACACACACACCCACACACACACTGAACAGGACTACTGTCCTGCATGGCAAAGTGGAGTACAGTGGAGCCACTATAAGCTAAATGTCTATGCTGAACTTTGCTTTGCCCTCTGAAGATTTTGTTATTAAAAGCAGTCATACTGCTCTGCTTGGACCATGTGTAATATGGATGTCTAAGACTCGAACTACATTGCAGACCCCAAGCAGGATGACTGGTCAGCGAAACACAGGACCTTTTTTACACAAGCCATATCCACATAAGATGCATCTGCCTGTGGCTTTGACACAATGCACATCAAGTGTTGAGAAGTGAATGTACCTGTCAGCCCTTGTGTCAAAACACACAGCAACTTTCTGAGTACTAACCTCCTTGCTAACTGTGAAAAGCCCCTTGTATGGCTTTGCATGGTATATGGGGAGAATACCACACATTGTTTTTTTCGAAGATGTTTTTATCTTGCAGATATTTGTATTTACATGTATTCCTTTAAGTTACCTTTACATTTCATTTATTATAAATGCAATGACATTTAAAGGAGCAAATGGAAAATACAGTCTGCCATTATTTTCAGGGACAGTTTTTCTCTTGCATGTATTTTTACATTTACTAGCAGAATATGCTGGTACTTCTGGGAACAGCTAAGACTAGTTACTACTCACAGCAGTGAGTGATCATTTTTTTCTTTTTATTATAATTATAGTAATCAGGTTGGGATTGTGACTGGGAATGATAACAGCAAATTCAATACATTACTGTGGCCATTATTTATATCTTCTTTGCATTCATCATGTGACATGTATAAGTCAAGTCTGCTTTTAAGGGCAATTTTTTGGCAAAAAGCTCTTGAATTTATACATTACATACAGTAGTTCCAAAGTACATATTGTTTTGAAACAAAATATATTTATAACTGCTAGGTTTCTCGGCTTTCTTATTTTCCACAAGAAAAACAGTTGTGTTCTCACTTCAGGTTTTAAAAGCCATCCTCCTTAACTTCGAATCTACTGCTGAAATGTGATATATATTTTAGGAATATTAAGTACATTTAGAAACAAAATACTAAAGCTGATTCTTTGTAATAAAAGAAGACATAATAAAATACTTTGTAAAACAACTTTTTGCTGCAAAGAATAAGCTTCACTTTTGAGCTTCTAGTACTTGCATAGTTTTTGTCCAAAAAAAAAAAACTTACCAAAACATCTGCATTTGCTTTCCTGACATCAAAATGGACAATGACTACTTCAGATATATAGACTTTTAATAGAAGTAAACACATAACATAGATGTATTATATCTAGTGTTTCACAGCTTAGTGTTCTAGGACAGTGTCAGTTCCCATCTTCCAAACAAAACTGTCATTTCGGATACATCTGTTAAAAATTTGAGGGAACTGTAACTGCCTACTATGCTAATTTTAACTGCTTATTAATCAGCATATGGTCCACTCAAAATTCCTCACCTGCTTGCTTCAGCTCTATTCTTGTACATTCTAAGTATGTTACTATGGAGTAGGAAGGACTTGCCCAATCAAAGACTGTGGTAATTTATTCAAATACTCTTTAAAGTAATTAAGGACAGATTATAAAAAACAACATTGGATATGTATTCATGCTGTCAGCATAGTTAGATTAATTACTAGCTCAGAGTGCCCCCCATGCTACTGCTGTGGCAATGAAACCCAAGGCCTCTGACATTCTACTCTCACTGAATTTGATAAATGTAATTTTTCATCGTGTTTCTGATTCTCATATGTTCTTGTATTGAGGAATGCAAACAATACAAAATTAAGTGGTACAAATATATAAAGCCTTAGCTATAACCAAGGCAATGTTGAACTGATTAAAGCCTCAAGCACTGGAGGAGAGAATGGGGGGGTGGCGGTAGTAGTGAGCAGCCTATCACAGCTCACCCTTCCTAGTCTTGCCTGTTGCAATGCTGACACCTAATGCCCGGTACCTCTGTGTGCTAACAAGCACACGTATCAGCCACTGGGATGTGGTTAGTGATCTAGGTATAAAATCCATCACTCTCTATGGCTGTTACAGATGTCAGCCTTTCAGGACAGCTTTTATCTCCACCACAAGTCACTGAATTGGCTACTGCAAATGGGGAACACATGGGTTCAAAGGTCAATATCAGGGGAGCTTATGTCTGCCAGACACAGACAAGAAAAAGATGTAGAAAAAAAGAGAGCAGTATAATTTCTGTCCTACACAATGTCAGTGTGAGCGTTTTATGGTTCTGCACAGCCCTGCCTCCTATGGATGCTATTTACATATATATGTAATGTGTAATCTGGACGTCTGTTTGTCATAATGATCTAAGAAGCCCTCTTTCTGGGATGGTTATGGAGCCATACTGGCATACACCTGGAATGGCATGTATCTGTAAGTTGTGTAGCAAATATTTGTCCAGCTGTTACTAGCATGCATGCACGCTTGCTGCTAAATCATCCTTAAAAATATCTGTTCTATTTTGACTAATGACTGGATCCGTACCAGGAATGCAGTAAGAATGTGACGCCACAGCATATGGGCACCAGCCTATTATAACTGCAGAAATTTAAAACAAAAAAAAACTGCATTTAAAAAACTGTAATAATGGTCTGAGAAGAATTAAACTTAAGATACAAATTAATATAGGAGTATCTGTGGCCCGTACTGAACTCAGACTACTAAAGACTGGCTTCTGAGCTGACTGGTGCTGAAAGTTGCATGAAACCTACTGCAGATAATCTTCAGGTGAAGGCCCCAGTGATATGCAGACTCAACAGCCATATCAAGAGAAGAAAAGGAAAACAAGTAATCTATCAAACAACAGATTATTCCACTAAAAATGCAAATAGTCAAGAATAGTAATACAGAAATAAGGGCAAGGTCACCATGACAACAACCCTGGAAAACAATTGTACAGAAATAAGGACAAGGTCACCATGACCACAACCCTGGAAAACAATTGTGGGTGTAATCAGTGTAACTTGTACTGGAAGTGCTGAAGACCTAGAGCAAAACAAAGTAATCTGCTGTGAGGTTCCCAAGTACTGATGTGACAGAAGACATTTTGCATGTCCAGTGACAATATCCAAGTCCCCTGCAGATACATGGGATACACCCTTGGAGGGCTGTCATCTAGAGCTTTATGTATAAAGTATGCCTGAAGAAATCCCTGGGAACTACAGTAAAATGCACCTTCCTCCTTAAAGGACAAAAAGACTCTACAAGATTTTGAATGAGCAAAGTATGGGCCTTCCCTAAGACTCTTTGGAGAGTGTGTGGTCTGTAGGTAAGGAAGCACCTGATGAGAGAGAAATTAAGAGCTCTTACGATATAGTTACTGGAAACCATGTCTAGAAGCCACCAGTCTCCATTCCTTAATAACGGTTTTCCAAAGCAGTTTAGAATTAGGGAGAACACAAACTAGACTAAAAAAATAATTGAGTGGATTTGCCGACTCCTGCCTTCCATTCTTCATTTTTTGGTTTTCCAAAGCAGGGCAAACTTACAGAGCCAGCCTTCCACATGAATCCTGCTTCTTAGCATTGTTAAAGAGAACTTGAGAAGCAAAACTGCCAAATACCTGACAACCATTCTCTGCCTGTGAGAAAGTGTCTTCTTTTTTCACTGTTAGACTAGATTATAAGAAGAATTAGATGAAACTGAAGAATGAAGCATCACAGTGACCCTGCTACAGAAGGAGCATGCTTAACAGCCTGCCACTTGTCCTTAAAGAGGGCAAGACTGATCAGCTTCTTCAGAGCAAGTCCATCCCAGATGCTGCTACCTTTCCTGCAGTATAAGCACAATCAAAGTTACACCAGGGGGACTGAAGCCTACTGAGAAAGCTGTCATAAAGGCCGTCTCAGCAAACTCTTCAGTTCTACAATCAGGGAAATCTGCCAATGTCTCTGAAGCCTGGCCCACACAGAAAAAAATGGATGATTTAGGGCCCTAGGGCCTAATGTGGCAGAGGAAAAAAGAAACTGATCAAAGCCATGGAATCCTTACCTGCTGATTAAGTGCAAAGATCTTGTGCTCTCTGGGCCCTATGCTCACTCACATGGACCACAAAGGATGCTAAATCTATTATAGTTATTAAAGATGTTACTCCACTCCCCTTTTTATGGAAGGAATAATATCTGTTCATTTTATTTCAGGACAAGCCGCCCTTAGTCTTGCCTTCAAGTGAGTAAAATATAACACACTTATGAAAGACAGAAAGTTTAAAATAAGGCTGAAGACATATGTCTGTGACATCATAAATTTTAAAACAGACATATTTTAACTGCCATAATGGAAAACTTGCAGTGTTTGCAAACAGTAATTATAAGAAGAGTGCTCATCTGCAAAGGGTCATGTGACAGTACAGGATAATTATAAGAAAAGTGCCCATCTGCAAAGGGTCATGTGACAGTAAAGGAAAAGCTTCTTGTTAACGAAAGCTTGTGTACCATAAAATTTGTGACTTTAACCCTGAAGGGCCAAATCATGATTGAAACTCGAGACACAACTGAAAATAATTATCAGTTAATTTGACTTTTTATTTATTGGATACTCCTGTTTTTTGTCTGTTATTTATGGTTTGCTTTACGTCTCTTCTGTAATAAGCATTTACTTTCTTGAAGGCAAGTCTAAGATGTTAAAAGAGTTTTTGTAAGCTGTTCTTGGAAAAAAAAATAACTGATATTAAAATGTTAATTCTGGCCATTGTCATTTGAGTTTGTCTGGATTCTTGCATCTAATTATATAGGGAATAAACCTTCTTTCAGAATCTAAGTGCTTCTGGGCTACAAGGGGATGCATTAATAAGAACAGTGTTCTGTTGTGGAAATATCACTAGGTTCCTTAAGCTTCTTTCACAAATGCTGGTTAAATCCATTTTGTAGGGAAGGTAGAGGAGATACAGGCCATACAGAATATGACTTCATTTATCTGAACACCGCTCCAAAAAGATGGATCATCTGGATGGGAAAACTGAGCATCTTTCCAAAGGAAAGGCTATCTGCCTTGTTATTGCCCAGTGTATATTCTGTAAGCAAGAATCGCAGTCACCTCTGTATCCTCTCCAAAGTAAATTCAGAGGAAGACAGACAGACATTCTCCCCTCTACAGATTCAGCAGAGGGTGACCTGAAGTCATTCAAAAACACAGATGTAGAATAACTGACATGTTAGCAATGGGAGTCAGAAGATGGCTCTCCAACAGGACACGAAGTACAATTCATAAGAAATACTGCCTTATAAAGGGCCTGCACATGGCATTTTGCTGGCATCATATTAAAATCCCTGGGAGTATGCTCTTGCATCATGAAATTAAATCATTCCAAGCATTACAAAACACTCAAACATCAAAAGCCCTAGCAAAAGCAATGAGCCAGCAATGCATGAGAAAAACAGTGAGTATCCACTTAACCCTCAGTGGTGATGAAATGACTTGGGAGAATAGCAGAAGAGGGTTCTCTGGGCCTGTGTCTGATATTACAGACTTCAAACAGGGACTCACAGTGCTACTTTATGTCAGCAGATTGACTGACTGCATTTTACAGTGTTGGAAGGGTGAGGTTTCAACTTCAAGATCCAGCCCATAGTATTTGGAGCAGGTATGCCTCTCTTCCTCTCCAAGTCATCATCAATTGAGAAGTACTTGTCTGCACCTTTACTAGTTGAGGGAGAGCACACAGATAGGAAAGAGGTGCATGCTGCCTATCAGCGTTGGCAGAGAAGGCTTTGGCTGAGGTTTTCTGCTTTCTTATCTTACTACTTAGATATCATGCCTATGATTACAAAAAAGGCTTTCCTATTGATCCTTGCATTGCCTAAATTCCAGAATCACCATTCTGCAAGCAATTACACAGGCTTCAAGCTGGGTTAAATGGTGCCTGTATTGCTGTTTCATGTTGTGTAATAATGACTGACTGCACCACAAGGATCTTGATTGGTGATCTGATGTTTGCAGGAACATTCAAAGAGTTTGCTTCCTGGGCCCCGAATGCATAGACTTGCTTGTGATGAACACTGGGTTCATGATTAAAACTGTGTGGCCACCAGAACAGAACTAGGGAGGAAGGGACGGAGGTACATATGTGCACTGTCCACGGTGTTGGAGGGACACAATGCAAGAACTTGTCCTGAGAAAGGGTCTTCAGAAGGAAAATGTCATCCATTACCTACTGCAGTGGGCCCTTCAAAGTAAAATCAATGGCATTTTGGTATGAACTCTGGGAAGCTGATGATAAACAACAGGAAAGACTGAGTTGCCTGCACTTACATACATTATGAGACTGTACAGTTTTGCTGTACATTAACACTAGGTGACTGTACATTAAATGCTTTACAGGATCCCATTGCCTAGTGTAATGATGAAGGCCACAAGTATGTGACCGATCTCTTCTGCAGAATGATCAAATTACCTGCTAACTTTACTCAACTCACTGTACCTGATTACAGAACAGCAATTATTCATTTACTGTAGAGAACCCCATGTCTGCTTTTGGTAAATGACACAGGAAATACTTGTAGCCAAAGTGTTTATAGTGCCTTCCCACTCTTCACTTATTTTTTTAATTCAGTTATGGGATGCTTTCTTTTTCCTTCTCAAAAGTTATCAGTAAATGCTTTTTCTACTGCCCTTCATGTTCATGACAGTAAGACACTGTGGAACATCTCAAAAAAACATGCTTGGAAGGAATAAGCAAAGGACTACTTTCAAGAAGTGTAGAAATAAAAAACGTTATTCGGACAAACCAAATTGGTGTTACCCTCATCTGGATGTGATTGGCATTGCAATGCAAAATGAAATGCAAGGCAGTCAACTCACAAAACTGCACCCTACATTGTTAATCACAATTTCCCTTCTGCTTATGTTTTATCAAGTTAATTTCTGATTACAAAGAAAAAAAATAATTTGCTGACATTAAAATGTATATACATATATTTATATGGATCAGGACTGTTTGATCGAAAGATCAAACGTTCAAATCCATTTAGGACGAGCATACTTATGCAAAAGTGCTTTTCACCAAAAAAGCATTTTCGTGTAAGTATGCCTGTTGCCGATGCCGTACTACGGTGCGGATAAGGGAAAATTCCCTTTTCCCCACTGTAGTACGGTCTCGGAGGGAGAATATTAAAGTAGGGGATGTGTGGGGGGCACAGCCTCCCTGCAGAAACGTTAATGTAGATTTTTTTTTTTTATTCACACACTTTAACGAAAGCGCTTTTTCGATGAAAGCGCTTCGTTAAAGTGTGTTTGGTGGTTATGGATTCGGATGTTTGATCTTTCGATCAAACATCCTAGATCCATATATATATATATATATATATATATATATATATATATATATATATATATGATTCTGGTATGACAAGATCTCTTTTGAGATTTATTTGCTTATTAGTTTCTGTGTTTGCTGGTTTGCTACCTGGGCAGTTAGCAGGGGAAGGATAAATGAAGTAAGGATGCACAGTTTAGAATGATCACTCCACCAGCATGCCTATAAGAAGTAGGAAGAAACCAAAATACCAAGAGAAACTCCCCACATTTGTCAAAATAAACACTACTTCCACTATACAACTATGAATGCCTTCTGTCATTTTACAGCGTAATGCTAATTTTGCATGAGTAATTGCAGTATGCTAATATGCTGCACTTTATGGCAGAGGACCTCAACAGGTGGTCTAACACATGGCCACAGTCTTTGACTGCTTCCTTATTAACCTTTGGCTCACCTCTGAAAATACAGTGCATGTCATCTATAACAGCAATCTACATCAAGCTCAAACTGGTCTTCCCAGTTTTATGCAAACAAATACACTACTATATTTTTTAAAAGACAAATAGTATTTTTGTGTGTGTTTATACATCAGTGGTCTTACAGACAGGGCAGATGAGAGTCAAGAATTATTCTGTAGCTGGTTTTAGGATTAAGAGTACCATAATATAACATATGTAAGTTAAGCAATCAAAACCCCACATTTTTTACACTGCATAAAATCACTCACTGTACCTCAAAACCAATATTATTTACTTCATGAGGTACTGGCCAAGAAATGATAAACACAGAAACAATAGCAGCTGTTAATTGCAGCTTAGACTTTATCATTTCTGTATGCTGGGGGTGGGGTATTCAGAAATGTTTAGCGCCATAGATTAACGAATGCAATCAGGTGTGTGTAATTCAGGTTTGCATAATGCGATACATATGCATCTGATGTAAATGCTAAGTGCCAAAATATTTAAGTGCCCTAATATTTATTTCAGATGCATGTGCAGCCTCTGTTAAGTGTACATATGAAAGAAATACAAATACTGCCTTGTGTTAATTAGTGCCACACCTCAGTGCTAACCATTTATATAATTTATGTGTGAGAAAAAAAGTGCTACATAAGACCTTCTAAAGCAGTATCTGTGTGAAAATGTGAAAACCCTGGTGCAAAAAGCACGGTGGGAAAATGAGTAGGAAACAGGTATTGAAGCAGGATACAGACTTTTAAGATTTGCATTTCCAGATTATTTACAACGAGTTTTTGATAACTATGGTCAGATATTCATTATTTTTGCAAGATTTAGAAAGTGCACTCTGAAATTATACATTCAGTTAGCACACACGTCGTCAGTGTGTACATTATCCAATATACATATATACTCTTGTACTCTCTAAACAATACAAAATGAGATCGAGGGAACTTGTACTGTGCTTAGAAATGTAAGCACGTGAGGCAAAATGGTTCACTCACACAAACACACACCTCTTTCAGTTTTGTAGTACAGGAGCTGTGGCGACTTTGCAATCTGGCACTGAAAATATAATTTCTTCTCTTATCCTTTTAAACATGTAACCCCACCACCAACTGTACTATTCTGCTACTATCAGAAAAAGAGTCAAGTATAAAAAGAAATTAAGTGTTAAGCACAGCTATAGCAAGCAAAGCAGTTGTGTGTGTCATTTTTTTATATTCTACAGAATCCAAACGGCAACAGCTGAAACACTCCCAGCAGAATCCATTATGATAGTGACAGTAAGGAGGCTGCATTTTAAAAATGGGACTTGTGTCATTTGTGTCTCTTAAATCTGCTGCATCTGTTCGGATACTTCATTCCTCCTCCAGTTGCTGATTTCTGTAGCAGACATGGTCCATATTTCAGGCAAATTGTCTGCCTATTTGCTGAATTGCTGCTCCATCTCATTATAAGGGTTTTGAAGGATAATGAAGGAAAGTGAGTCAGCTATAAATTAAAAGTATACATCTTTGATGAGTTTCTTTCCTCCTGCTGCTTTTGAGAAACCGACCCCCAATCTTGCCACTAAGCTTCTCAGTGACTTACTGGTTATCAGCCACTGTATTCGGCAATACAGTCTTGGTAGGTGTCATCTACATTAGATGTATACAAGCCAGAAGATTCTATAATGCTAAATGACATTTGTAACAAGCACTCTGTTTTGCCAGCCCAACAAAAAGTGTTCTGTAGTTCTGAAACATTTACAGAGTCCAAGTAGATGCTTGTCTTTTTATCAGAAGTATCTTTGATGTCTTCTAAGTGGCAGTCCTGTAATATAAGACGACCCCCAAACAAACACATGCATACACCCGTACTGAATGTTAGTCTTTGGCTCAAATGATGGCTGAGTTACAAGGCTGAAAAGATTGATTTAAAAATAGAAACATGCTTCCCTTAAAGTATTCCAGAATCTGCTTTTATACGCAACAGCGCAACAAAAGGCCTCAGCTTACGTGACACATTGTCACAGCAATAACAAAATCCTTTACAGACTAACTAGAAAACAACACTGTACAAAAACTTTGGAACATAATGACATTTGTTTTCTACTGTTGGTAGTCTTACAATGACTGATTAACCAGCCAGTCTGCAGTGTTCCTTTTTTGCTCATACTGCATCTGCAACAGTCCTGTGAAGTACATTAGTGTGCCAAACTTTCTGATGTGTTGAGACAAACTGATGTGGCACAGATAGTACATGATTAAGGCCTGCAATGAAAGCACAAAGAAAACTTATGGCAGAGGTGCTGCTTGCATGTTACTGTTTAAATAAAGGGGGTGCATACTAAAAAGAGGGTGTAGGATGGTGGAGAAACAAACAAGCCATTAAGAACAGTGTAAGACACGGCTGGTGTGGGCCTTTTCCCCTGCCTTAGTGCACACACCAGGGCACAGCTTCCAAGGCACCATAGATGATGTAAGTTTACTGGATGTTACTGTTTATGGAAGAGTATTGGCTTCACCATTCCTGACAGAATCTTGGGTACTTGAACCGAAACAATTTCACCCATCATCTCTGGAAAACTGACACTCAGTGACTGTGATTTAATGAAAAGGTCAAATGTAAAATGATGTAGCTTGCTGACAACCTGGAATTAAAAAAAAAAAGTTTCTTAGCATGAACAATTGCAAAAATAGGTGCTGAATCACAAGAAATTATATACTACATCAACCTGTCTGCTGTAAATATTTTCTAAAACTGAGAAACTCAGGACTGTTGTGCAATATTTAGACACCTAGTTTGGTGGAATTGAAACAGTAAAACCTGTTTTATGCAGTCACCCACCTGATGCCACAATTACATTGTGAACCTTCTCCAGGGTCATACCTTCTGTTAGAATATTATATGGATTACATGCTGAACTACTCTAAACTTTGAAAAAGTATGTTAATAAACTAAAAGATTTATGGAACATGTTTTAATACTGAGGCTTCATTTCTTGTCTACTATAACTGCAAGATGAAATTTAGAAATCTAATTGACTGTGGTTTGTCAAGGATGCAGAATTAAACTGAAACAAATGTATTGTTAGGGATCAGAGATTACAACAATAATGGCTGTGGCCTTGACTATGACAAAGGTGACCTGGATTGGGAAAACTGACTCTGCACCTGAGAGGCTACCTGGGAAGGCTACATACCCCCTAGAGTGGAAGGACCCACCTGGGATGTTAAAGCTGGTAGGACACAGGGAGTAACCAGGTTAAAAAAATACCATCAAGGAGTGGAAGCAAAAGAAAAATGAATAAAATAGCTTAAATAATATACTCAAAAATGTTTAATAGATGTAACACAGTTATGCTCGCAGGAAATCAACAGGTCCACTTAGTATTCCTGTAAGTAGCAGACAGCTCACTGCAGCTCCCAGCCCTGTTTATTGTTACTGCTAATCCATTTATCGCACATTAATTTAAGGCAACTCACCTACCTGCATTCCATGGTCTCCTTCAGTAACTTGCTCTATTTTCCTCAACACCTTGCCACTGAAACAGTACTTCCTCATACCGTTTCTGAATCTAGCCACATCTGCCTGCCACCCATGTCTTCTCCTACCTCTATTCTTAAACTGTCATTCTCTTATTTGTCCCATTGCTATCTTATGTATCCATATCACCTGCCTTTGTCTTGCCTAAAGCAAAAATTCCTAGCCTCTCTTCATGTAACACCTGACCCATTCCACTTTCCATTTTTGTAAACATTCTCTTTCTTTCCCCAGCAGCTCAATTACTTTTTTCATAAAATGGCAGCCAGAATGAACATCGGTATTCCTAGTGCTGCATCACCAAAGGCTCTGTATAGGTTCCACTCCTCCAGCAATGGACCTCAGTATTCTACTGACCCTTGCATCTGTGGTATAACAATGGCCCAAGTTCCTGTTCCTCTTTTGTGCACATCAACACGTTCCTTATCCACAATGCAATTTTTTTTCATGATAACTAACCAATATAAGTTTGCACTTATCCAAACTGTTACCCAGCCTGCCATCTCTCAGTGCACCCATTTATAACCGATCATATTCCTTCTACCCATCTTCCATAGTCACCAAAATGTTGGTGCTATTCTAAATAAGTTAATCAAAAAATGATTTTCTGCCCTGAGCTTTATTAAATACAATGAACATGAGCGAAATTTGTGTACACTACTGATCCAGCTTCTGCTACATAAAGCCGCTTTGCAGACTATGTTAATAGTTTGATCACACAGGCCACCCGTGCCTTGCAGCAGACATCACACTGAAGATGTGCACACAGAGAAAGAATGATGCATGTTACAGAATACCTAACTCACCCTAGTAAATCTTTTTGGGGGTACTCAACATAAAAAAGTTATGCATATGTAAGGGCTCATTGAATTCTTAAAGCTAATCAGACCATTTCAGCTCTGCTTTTGTGCTATAGAGGAACATTTCATATCATATTATGAATTTCTAACTGAGTATTTTTTTATTTTAACTTAAAAGGCTGGAAACCTAATAATTCAAGCACGAATTGTGGGGTATATATGTGTATATGTACATGAAGGTTATCTTTAGTTGCTCTCTCCCTGGCTGCTCATTTTTGTATACCTTAATGCTGTTGCTTTGCTACCCTTTTCCACACATTTCTTTTGCTCAGCAAGTGTTTGAGGGATTTGTGAATCATTCCTGAGTACTGTTTAAAGTATACTCCAGGTGTTTGAGGGATTTGTGAATCATTCCTGAGTACTGTTTATACTCCAGATGTTTGAGGGATTTGTGAGTCATTCCTGAGTACTGTTTAAAGTATACTCCAGGTGTTTGAGGGATTTGTGAGTCATTCCTGAGTACTGTTTAAAGTATACTCCAGGTGTTTGAGGGATTTGTGAGTCATTCCTGAGTATTGTTTAAAGTATACTCCAGGTGTTTGAGGGATTTGTGAGTCATTCCTGAGTACTGTTTACAGTATACTCCAGGTGTCTGAGGGATTTGTAAGTCATTCCTGAGTACTGTTTACAGTATACTCCAGGTGTTTGAGGGATTTGTGAATCATTCCTGAGTACTGTTTACAGTATACTCCAGGTGTTTGAGGGATTTGTGAATCATTCCTGAGTACTGTTTAAAGTATACTCCAGGTGTTTGAGGGATTTGTGAATCATTCCTGAGTACTGTTTAAAGTATACTCCAGGTGTTTGAGGGATTTGTGAGTCATTCCTGAGTACTGTTTAAAGTATACTCCAGGTGTTTGAGGGATTTGTGAGTCATTCCTGAGTACTGTTTAAAGTATACTCCAGGTGTTTGAGGGATTTGTGAATCATTTCTGAGTACTGTTTACAGTATACTCCAGGTGTTTGAGGGATTTGTGAATCATTCCTGAGTACTGTTTACAGTATATTCCAGGTGTTTGAGGGATTTGTGAATCATTCTTGAGTACTGTTTAAAGTATACTCCAGGTGTTTAAGGGATTTGTGAATCATTCCTGAGTACTGTTTAAAGTATACTCCAGGTGTTTGAGGGATTTGTGAATCATTCCTGAGTACTGTTTAAAGTATACTCCAGGTGTTTGAGGGATTTGTGAATCATTCCTGAGTACTGTTTAAAGTATACTCCAGGTGTTTGAGGGATTTGTGAATCATTCCTGAGTACTGTTTAAAGTATACTCCAGGTGTTTGAGGGATTTGTGAATCATTCCTGAGTACTGTTTACAGTATACTCCAGGTGTTTGAGGGATTTGTGAATCATTCCTGAGTACTGTTTACAGTATACTCCAGGTGTTTGAGGGATTTGTGAATCATTCCTGAGTACTGTTTACAGTATACTCCAGGTGTTTGAGGGATTTGTGAATCATTCCTGAGTATTGTTTACAGTATACTCCAGGTGTTTGAGGGATTTGTGAATCATTCCTGAGTACTGTTTAAAGTATATTGCAGGTGTTTGAGGGATTTGTGAATCATTCCTGAGTATTGTTTACAGTATACTCCAGGTGTTTGAGGGATTTGTGAATCATGCCCGAGTACTGTTTAAAGTATACTCCAGGTGTTTGAGGGATTTGTGAATCATTCCCGAGTACTGTTTAAAGTATACTCCAGGTGTTTGAGGGATTTGTGAATCATTCCCGAGTACTGTTTAAAGTATACTCCAGGTGTTTGAGGGATTTGTGAATCATTCCCGAGTACTGTTTAAAGTATACTCCAGGTGTTTGAGGGATTTGTAAATCATTCCCGAGTACTGTTTAAAGTATACTCCAGGTGTTTGAGGGATTTGTGAATCATTCCCGAGTACTGTTTAAAGTATACTCCAGGTGTTTGAGGGATTTGTGAATCATTCCCGAGTACTGTTCAAAGTATACTCCAGGTGTTTGAGGGATTTGGGAATCATTCCCGAGTACTGTTTAAAGTATACTCCAGGTGTTTGAGGGATTTGGGAATCATTCCTGAGTACTGTTTAAAGTATACTCCAGGTGTTTGAGGGATTTGGGAATCATTCCTGAGTACTGTTTACAGTATACTCCAGGTGTTTGAGGGATTTGGGAATCATTCCTGAGTACTGTTTACAGTATACTCCAGGTGTTTGAGGGATTTGGGAATCATTCCTGAGTACTGTTTACAGTATACTCCAGGTGTTTGAGGGATTTGGGAATCATTCCTGAGTACTGTTTACAGTATACTCCCGGTGTTTGAGGGATTTGTGAATCATTCCTGAGTACTGTTTAAAGTATACTCCAGGAACCCTGCACCTTGTAGAAACACTGGGTCATGTTTACTCTTTTCTTTGTTTCTTTCTCTTTTTTTAAACTATTAGCTTTATTATCAAACATGCAGCAACCTTGGCATGAGACTAACAAAGGAAAGGATATATGGGGGGGGGGCAGAAAAACTAGTTTATAGTTTTGTAGGTTTATATGCTTAGAATTGTTTTCCCCTTGAGTATCTGAAGAAAAAAGATATCTGCAGTAGAAACTGCAGTAAAAATTCATATTCTCAGCTGGGCATTCACAATTAACAAATGTAAGGGGCAGACAGACTGACATACAGGTAGGTATGCATGCATGCAGGTAGACAGTGAAACAAAACAATGGACATTATGTCCAAGTAACTTTATAATACACTGCTGGGATTCTAGCCTACATTTTTGCCAATTCCAGTACTGTGTTCTAAGCATTGCCTAACTTAATGAACTCCTGTCCTGTCCTACATTACCTGAAATAAAGATGCACATTCTCTGTTTTGCACATGCACAGAAATCAGTGGTGCATACTTCTGTGTTATCAACAAAATGAGTGTCATTTATCATACGATCACAGGGTCATACGAGGTTACTAGGCTATCGACCTAGAGGTCATTTCAAGCCTAGTCATTTCATCCCAATGTAATACCATAGATACTCTAGTCAATAACCAGAATTGTATTTATTAATGACTGCCCATGTCCAGGAGGGTTGTGGGTGCTATCCCCAGTTAAGAATTTACGGTGCCACATCCACTCGTCCAGGTACCTTTTGAACATTGTCATAGAATTGCTCTGCTTCACATGAATCAGCAGGCTATTACAATGATGCGGCAGTCACTGGGAGAAAAATCTATCGCATTTGAGTTAACAAGGTCAAGGAACCTTTGTGCTAGTGAGTTAGGGCTAGAGTAGGTTTCCTAGTTGATGGTGGGATAATTGAAAACCCCCGTGACCACAGTGTTTGGCAATATTTGGACTGACTTCAGTTTGGTCAAGTAAGCCTCATACTCGTCATGATTCATGGAGGGGGATCTATAACTAGATATGACTTGAATGGGGTGTTTACCCACAGTAATCTGAACATGGAGTAACTCCGTGGAATTGTCCAGTTTAACTAGTCGGGAGGTGAATTTATCTCGAATATAGATAGAAACATCACCTCCTTTGTTTCTGACAAGTTTGTTTTGCAGTCTGAAGGTGTGGAAAGCACTGTAGCCTTGCAAGACCAGGGTACTCTCTGAGTCCTTGAACCAGGTTTCTGTGACTGCACAGACATCTACATCTTCCAGTGACAATAGTGTTTCCAAGGTGTGCAGTTTTTGGTTTAAGCTCATAGTGTTTAGCAGCATAACCCTTATTTTGTTATGATTAACAATTTTCAAGCTTCAATTTTGTTTTTGACATCTTGCCTAAAAATGCACTATGTGGGAGGCAAGAGCATTTGCCAGCAGCTGAAAGCCTAGTGATGCCAGGTGCAAACTGTTTCTGGCAAAGCAGAGAGGTTTGTTGACCATGTCATCCCAGGCTAACAGAAACTGGATCCCTTTTCAATGACACCAAAAACTAAGCCAATTATTGAAATCAGTCATTTTTTTTAATACTGTAGCATCAGTATAGGTGAGGGTAATATGTTGCCCAAAGCTAGGGACATACCTGCCTGGGACACATATTGAGGCAGCTCAATCATGTCTCATACATTCCAGTGAGGTATGTCTCAGGTCATTCTCTCCAACATGAGCTAAGTCATAAGAGTACTTGTTGCTGACAAACTTGAGTGGATGCATGATCTGATGAATCCTCGCACCAGACAGGCAGCTGACCGTGACTTTCTCATCTAAACTGGTGAGTGGGACATCCATGTGTCTCACTCTGGGATCTCCAATGACAAGAAAATGTATTTTTTGAGTGTAATGCCTTAAGGGCTTGGTAGGTGAGACACTGGCATTGCTATGTGTCTTGGGTGCTGTGGGAACTGTGTTAGTTGTAGCAGTCTTGTGTTTTGGAGGTCTCTGGTGTTTTGGTAAGCTTTTTGAGCGAACTTCCGCATATGCTGATTCACGTGATGGATGCATACTATGTGTATGAGTAGTTGTGGGTGAGTTGACAACATCTTCAGTGTTACTGTTTTGAATGCGAGAGAGCAAGGATTCAAGATTCCCGGTGTAGATACATCTCTCACATCTGTACTGCAGTAAGTTATTAGTAGAAGGCAGTCTGTGTACATGAGGAAGTTGCTACATTATTTCAGGAGACCCAAGTCAACAAGGCTGGTAGGAGAAACAAGGGTATTCCAACTGTCCATAATGCTAGGTTTGAAGAACTGTTATCACAAAGGGGGTGGTTTCAGGACTGATCTAGGAGGTGCTCTGTAGATGGGTATTTCTGCCTGAGTTTTGGGCTGGTGGTTTAGTAGGTCACAGCTCACTAGCAATGTTTCTTAGAACAAAGAAGTACTAAAGATGAGGACTACACTAATGTACTACAGCTGTATCTAAGGGAAAAATTGCTGAAATTACCTGTCCGGGTATGGTTCACAATTGGGCGACAGTGCACGATGCGCAAACAAGCAAAAACCTGCTCAAATGCAGGATTTAAATACCCTAAGCTAAAAACTTAAAAAAACTTAAAAAAAAAACTCAAAAGAATCAATGAGGGTGCTTACTCCAAGCTATAGACCAATCACCCTTCTCCAGACAGGTTCCAATTAGCACACTTCTATCACAAGGGTGCAGAAGGGCCCTTCCAACGAAAGATAGCTTGGAAAATGAGCTCAGAATACAACAGTGACTACAAACAGACCCAGATACAGCAAACCTGTATCTGGACTATGCTACACCTACTAGATACACTAATTTAGGAGGGAAACAGTAAAAAAAATGTTTTAAACAACAATGTTAAACAGCAAGGAGACACTAAAGAATGTTTTAAACAGCAAACAAATTAATTCTTTAAAACACTGCTTGGCAGGAAAACAGAGCAAACAGAACTGATGCTTTGCAAACAGTGAAAAAGTAGCAACAATTACTTTGCCAACAGCGAAAACAGCAAAAAAAAGCTGTGCAACAGTGAAAACAGCAACAAAATATGATTTAACAGGCACAGTATAGCAGACAAATGCAGTACAAACAAGGTTTACAGTATTAATATAGTATTAAATAAGCAGAACACAATAAAAAGTGCAGTAAATAGTACAATCAAGCAAAAAAAAAAAACAGGCAACTTGCATAATATAAAGGATTATGAGGGGGTTGCCAATCATAACCAACATATTATGTATTAGATACATGGATGTCATGAAATTCACATCAAGAGTGAAGCTTACGATGTGAATGTTGGCATCCATGCATAGAACACATAATAACGGGTTATGATCGGAGACCCATCATAATTCTTTGTAGTGCATTGAGCTTTATCTGTTCCATGCACTACTATTTACAAAAAAAAATGCTAAGTGTTTTGCTGGCTTTCAAATCCATAAAGCTCTTAGCTTGTGCTCTCAGTAAGGCAGTAACACATTCATAGTTTATAGAAGGTTAGGGACACATTATCGGCACAGACAGCAGGCAAGAAACGCATCTATTTTTAATTCTGCTGTCGTCCTCTGCTGGTCAGTACTGACAAATTTAACTGCCTAGCGCAACACCCAATCTTAAAAAATGAACTTTTGTTAAGATTGGATCTCAGACTATAGAAGGGCTTTACTGATTGGTCTTTATTCAGATATCAAAGTGTAATCACTGAGCTCCATGCACAACAATAGTTTTACTGGTGGAATACATTCTAAGAACATATTTTAATCCCCCTTAACCTTTGTCAGAAAGTCATGCTAAGCTCTCAGTGTGAAAAGTGAGTGATGTATGAGTACTCACTTTATCAGTTGATCTTTAAGACGGCCCTTTGAAAAAGTCTGCTACCTCAGGACAGGTATAATGAAACCATCATGCTGATATTAGAGGAAACATTATAAAATTGTTACTTTAAAAATTTAGTGCACCTTAGATTATCTGCATCAACTTCTAATACTTTGAGTATTTTTTTTATTTTAACTGCCAATGTTTGCATCAGTAAGACAACCTCACAGACTGCATGAGTGGAATTTTCTTGGGCCCAGATGATCATGTCATCAGTGTATATGAGTGTACATCTACTGCTTTGAGAAATTTTTAGTGTGTTTACACATTACAAGCACTGGTCCAAGGATAGCTCCTTCTGGGTTGGCCATATTCAGTGCTTATCATGAAATACCTGCTTTGAAGACATGAAGAGAGAGAGAGAGAGAGAGAGAGAGAGAGAGAGAGAGAGAAAAACGTCTTTAATTTGAAGGGTATGGTTGTTGAATATAAGGCCTTGATGACATCACTGAAAACAGCATTTCTTGAGTTAACCTACTTCCAAGGTATGAAACAGGCTAATACTGAGGGTGCATAATGCATTAATATTACTTCACCCTTTTTTTAAGACACACTGATGATGGCTAAAAAAGGGGCCAAATGCATCTTATTAATATTAATATGGCCTTTTCTAAAGCTACATTGATACTGGCTAGAAAGCGAGCTAAATATATCTGTGTGCATCTTTATCAGTATTGGCCACCACGCTGAACAGCTTCAAAACTTTTATTTAAAACACAATTAAAAACACAGCAATGAGCGCTTTCGGGACCAAGCCCTTCTTCAGATACAAAACTCAAAATGAAACTGCAGTTTTTATATAACTCTTCAGTTAACATTCAGTACAGCACCCTCCTTTTCTTTAGTGCAGGCCTTAAAAGTATAACCCCATTTAAACGAGGGGTTTAGTATGCTGCTAGCTCAATGATCCATTTAGTTTCATTCACCTCTGTCTCATTAATCAAATCACCTCCCCTTTTGTTTTTATTTACATGTTGTATAACCATAAAATTAAACTTATAATTTTCATACTTAGGAATGTGCTGGAAAAGTGCATTATGTTCATGTTTTAATCTTACAGAGGACAAATGGTTCAAAATTCTGTTTTTCAGCATGGAGTTAGTTTTACCTACATAGAATGAGCTGCAGTCCTGACAGACAGCCAGGTAAACAACATTCTTTGTTCTACAATCTGCATACAAATCAAAACAATATTGTTTTCCTGATACAAGATGTGCATACGATTCTGCCTCCACAATGCACTTACATGCTTTGCAATTTCTGCACTTTTCGTGTACCTGCACATTGTGTAAAATTGTTCCTACTTTTTTCTGTCTTCCCTTCATGACATAATCAATCCTTCAGATTTTTATTATTTCTAGAGCCAAAAACTGTTTTTTTCTCCCACAACCTTGGCTATTTTTCATCTGTCAACAAAACATTCCAATTCTGTTTTATTATATCACAAGTTAGAGAGTAACCTCTGTCGAAGGGGATACAATAAAAATAGAGTTAAAGATGCTATTATTAAGAGTAAACAATACAGAAGTAATATGTCTAGGCCTTGGTTCTCCTACAGACAACAGGATGGAATACCTGTTCAGTCTAGAGCCTCACAGATGGATAATGTGAGGCTAATGCATAACATAGAGGGAATATGTGATATAATAAAACAGAATTGGAATGTTTTGCTGACAAATGAAAAAATGTGTCCTCTGTAAGACTAAAACATGAACATAATTTCCAGCACATTTCTAAGTATGAAAATCATAAGTTTAAGTTTATGGTTATACAACGTGTAAATAATAACAAAAGGGGAGGTGATTTGATTAATGAGACAGAGATGAATGAAACTAAATGGATCATTGAGCTAGCAGCATACAAAACCCAGGTTTAAATGGGATTATATCTTTAAGACTTGCACTAAAGAAAAGGAGGGTGCAGTACTGAATGTTAACTGAAGAGCTATATAAAAACTGCAGATTCATTTGAGTTTTGTATCTGAAGAAGGGCTTGGTCCCGAAAGCGCTCATTCCTGTGTTTTTAATTGTGTTTTAAATAAAAGATTTGAAGCTGTTCTGCGTGGTGGCCAGTACCTGCTTTTTTCTTCTTTCTTCTGGAATCTTTGTGGGCAGGCAGCCTTTGGTGGATTATCTACAGTTCTTTTTGGTTTATCTTTATCAGTATGGAAGTAGCTTTCTCTAGCATCATGGCCAGAGGTGAAAAAAATGTCCAGCAGGTCTACATGAGGAATCTATTAGAAGTCAACAAAACAGAACTCCTCACAGATACATTGGATGAGTAAAAAAATGCTGAAACTGCAGGTAAAAATAACAAAAAATATTTTTTTGGTCTGGGAGAAGGGGTAAGCTTCCCTGCACCCTCCATGTGGGGGACTTCAATCCCCACACCTTGTACTTACATATACTAATTCCATGGCTGCAAAATATAGGGAAACGAGAAATTACCCACAACAGGTCAAAGATGGTACACAAAACCATGACATACACTAAAACTGAGAACTACACAAATTTATTCCAACTGACTTTTGGGGAGATTGATTCCAACAGTATTCTACTAACAGGCTAGTTTTCTCTGATAGGTAGATACTGTCCATACGAATCAGGCTGGATATTTGAGTCAGCTTTTGTAACAGGCAGTTTATTTGCTATCTTCCAGATCTCAGGAAATACACTGAAGAGATGGGAATATTTATCATATACACCTTAGTGGAATAACCATATAAGTGTTATAAGCCCACATGAATTTGAAATGAGGGCTATCTGGCTAAGCATGTCATACAAAGAAAAGCTAACTTCGGCCACAGAGAGTGAGACAGAGAGAGAGAGAGAGAGAGAGAGAGAGAGAGATGTTGCATGAATGTAAGTCTGCTGAAAAGCCAAAAATAGGATGTGCAGGATCATTTTGCACTTGGCATGTAGGAACCCATCCGAAGCAGAACAGATCTATATAATACCTGCCAAACAATTCACTAATTTGTTTTGGTTCAAAGCCAAGGACTCAACTGTCAGAGAGTGTAAGGCCTTGACCCTTTCAGATAGATTATTTGTTTCTCTTCAGATGCTGCTAGGACTATGTAATACAGTGTTTTGTCTCATTTAGAAACAGTGATTTAGATGCGTTTGTTAACCTGTGTACTATTTGTTCTTTAGCAAACAGTGGTGATCATGAGCAGCCTGAAGGGAGGTATGTCTGTACTTAAGCTAGGTTGCTTACTGACAGGCAAAGGCCTGCTTTAGTTCTCTTATTATCAGTGTAGCTAGTTCACCATTTCCTCTCGTTTCCCCTACAGGGACAGACTCTTTTTTGGAAAGATATGATTTTAATGAACAGCTATACATGGCATAAGGACAGCTATCCAGCAACAATCTGAGTAGCCTTTCACTTCTCTTCTGGCAAGAGTTGCCTCTGTATTTCCCTCATGAGTAGTGCATGAGCACCTACACTCGCCTGGTGTTTTTATGAATTCTCCTTCTCACTTTCATTCTGGTTTAAAGGTTACATGAAAGATATACACTAATCTTTCCAGTCCATCCATCAGTAATGCTGTTACTTCTCTGGTATGAGAGGAAGCCTGACTCATTATAAACCTGATCTCCCTGCCATACCTTCCCAGATCTTTAAATGCCCTAATCACATTCCTTAGTCTACTGCCCAAGCCATCATGGTGCTACATCTAACTCTTTAGAAAAAGATCTCATTAACCCCAGCCTAGCATCTCTGTTGTCCTGCTTGTATTCAGCTTCCCAGCCTGCTCTGATGCATCACTTGTGCGTGCACCATAACGTGTTTCCACCCTTCACACCTTTTGTGATCATCTTACTTGTGTCTTCCCATACATTACTAAATTTAACCCCACAAAGGGAGTCACTGTCAGTGGTGAACCGGTAGCAACTTAGTTCTCCAGATAGCGTGCTTGTGTCATCCCTGAGAAGGGGCAATTTATCCAGTGAGCTTACCCAGTCAACAGGTTTAAATAAAACCTTCTTGTTCACTATAGCCTGTTCTTTCCAATTACAGTTATTACGACATCTAGTTATTGGTAATGGAGTCAGTGATTTTCAAGATCGTTTTCTTTTTGTCCGTATTAACCCTATTCTCATTTATTTATTTATTGACCGGGAAAGTTCACTGGGTCAGAAATCCATTTTCAGTTCAGGTTCTGGGAGAAAAGCTCCAGTTACAGATCTATTTTACAGCATGATAATACACATATTAAAAGATCAAAGTTTTTACAACACGATAATGTTCACATTAATAAAAAGTGTACAAAAGCATATACAGTGATCCACAGAGTATTAGGTTTTATAAATGTGGTAATTTGTTAGTAGTAAAGATATAATAGATACATTCATAGTAAACAATTCATAGTAAACAGTAGAAACATTCATAGTAAGTAGATACATTCATCATAAACAGTTCTTATTTATACAATGAACTACAGTCTATTTGCAGATTATTGCTTAAGATTGAAAAGGATCATATAAGTCAGAAAGTATGAGTCAGAGAAATCACAGATTTTGTTTACAGTGGTCTATATTTCTAGGCAAAAGGACAGATAATGATTGTTAAGAAAATAGATTTTTAGGGCAGATTTGAAGGTATTTATGGAGTCAAGTTGGGTAATATATGGGGTAGGGTGTTCCATAATTTAGCTATGGAGTGGGAGTACAAGCTTTGACCAGCTCTTTTATTGGGTTTGTATTCATTTAGAAGCAATTTATTTGAAGACCGAAGAGTGGTTAAGTTTCTATATATTCTATAAGAGTGTGATTTGAGTACTTGAGTATAGGTTCTCTGGTTAAAGGCTGGTAAATAGCCACTTAGGATATCAGGGAAGGTGCCACTATCAGAATATTTGTGTAAATCTGAGACTAGGATACAGCCTAAAGTGGATTCAGGTTGTTTGTTTATGTTCGTGTAGGGCCTGTAACAAGCTGTGTATGCCTATGCAGGTTAATACAATTACCTGGGGAATTTAAGATTAAGTTTTGGCAATTAATGTTAGTGTCCCCTAGAATGACTGTTTCATTGGCTAAGTTATAGGTTTCCAAGATAAAAAATCTTCCAGGATAGGGATGTTTTGACCTGGGGGAATATACTGTGATGCTATGCATAAATGTCTAGTTTTATTAATTTATAATGATGCTAGTAAAATTTCCAAGTTGGCAAAGACTGGAACAGGCTTGGGAAAGGAAGTGATGGTTAAAGAGTTACAACAGATTAAAGCTACACCCCTGCCTTTCTTCTCAAGTCTACCTTTGCAAAGAATATTGTAACCAGTTGGAACTATTTCAGTGTCAGCTATATGTGGCTTGAGCCAAGTTTCTGTAACAGCTACAATATCAGAGGTATAATGAGATAGCCAGGCATGAAATTCAGTAATTTTGTTACAAATACTCCATCTGTTGATTATTATAAATAGATTTCAAGTGTTAGTGGGTAGAGGAGGGAGAGGGGGTATGGGTGATACTGGGAGAGTGGGAAGGGCCAGGGTATGGATGTACGTCACCACTTTGAGTTAGTAACAAGAGTTGACTAATAAGGTGAGAAATTAGAACATTTTAGAAGTGGACCTTGGAAAAAGAATAGGGAATAAATGTTCAGTTTGTTGGTGATGGGGAGAGCTCCGAATTTGGTGATGTATATATCGCTATATATGAAAAAAGAAGATGAGATGTTAGACTAGCTAGTTATATTGTATTGTGGTGTTCTAGATAGGGTAGGTGGTTTTAGAAAATAATGCGGGAAGGAATTGGTCTGAGTTAGAATGAAAAGTAGAAAGCTGAGGGAGAAAATTAAGAATACCTGATAGAATGAGGTTGGGCATTTTGTAATGTAATTGATATGGGATATAAGGCAGACGTGGAATAAGTGGTATTAGGAGGGTTGTAGTTTGAAGTATTCTAGGTACTTGGTATATGATACTTGGGTGTGGCTAAGGAGTGGATGATTGGATGGTGAAGTATGGGGGAGTGGTTTAGCGAGTATAAGTGTAATGAAAGATGGGATGAGTGTGAATGGGGGTACGATAGGGGAGCAAAGTGAGCCTGAGCATAGCGAGGGCGAATGGAGTGGGTTCCACTGAGCACCAAACAGCTCAGAAAACAACTATTATAAAGGATAGAAGTTTGGGCAAATATGGAAGGAGAAGAGCTAAGGCAAAAGTTTAGATTTACAGAGTAAAGTTATATAATTAAGAGAGAGTCCTCTTGACTTGAAGTAAGTATTGTAGTTAGGAATGGTGAGGTATGGCAGTACAATAAAGTAAATTTTAGAAGCTATCTGGTACAGTACTAGAAGTGAAGAAGCCTGGCAGGTACAGCACAGTAAAGAGAGTTACTACAAATTATTGGCGATAAAATCAGGGAGGGGACATGCAAGTTCTGGTGGTAAGGTAACAAAGAAGTTACTCTTGTAATAGTAATAGGCTTACGATTAGTTCTGATACATGAACATACTTTGCTCCACTTGAGTGGTTTGGGGAGACTTGTACTGTTGATCGGAGAATTGTATTATTAAGAGATGCCTCTGTAACTGTATTCTAGTGTGACGCTGCATGTCCTATACCACTAGTGGTTTGGGGAGACTTGTACTGTTGATCGGAGAATTGTATTATTAAGAGATGCCTCTGTAACTGTATTCTAGTGTGACTCTGCATGTCCTATACCACTACTGCTTTAAGCCCTACGTTTTCCTATACCACCAACACTACTGCATTCTCTACTTTGTGGTGCTTGCTTCTGTTCTTGAGCAATACCTGATTTCTTCCTCATTTTTCCGACACCACTCTTACAAGCATTCCTCAGTATTCTCAGTTCTTGACTTCAAGTTTAATTTATCATTTTATTTATTTGCAAATCAAGCAAGCCCACTGGACACCGGTATCTCTCTTCAGGGGTGGCCTTCAAAGTTATTTCTTCTACTTACCTTCTCTTTTTACCTCCTCTCTACCACTCCTTTCTGGTTCTGCCTTTACTCTGTCCCAAGAAGGTATTTTCCCTTCTATACTTTAAACAAAATATGTTAACTACATCCCAATTGTTTTATTTCTACTCTGCTTACCCCTTACCTGGTAATTTTCTAAGATTCTAATCCACTTTCAAATTCCATATTAACCACTGAAAAGTGACACCCCCCCTTTAACATTTTTGTTGTTTAATAAACAACAGATCCTCCTGTGGTCTCTTACCCACAATGCCAGACATCCTCTGCATCTCACCTACTTTTCACCCTCACCTTTGCTCACTACTGCTCCCCACAAAACTATTATTAGGTAGCCATATCAACATATTTTGGAGTAACTTTTAAAACAGCCTTAATCACAACTAAAATACATTAAAGTAATGTATTCTAAACAATAAAAATAAATGCTAAGCTAAATCTAAACTTATTTCAAATTACATGTAAAGCTGCAAAAGTGAATAAACATTATAAAACAATAATTTTAATTTAAAAAGAACACCAAATCATTATTATTATGTAATAGTAATATTTCAATACTAATGCTACTGAACTATTACTAATTTTGGAATTTACCTAAATCACTTTATAAACAAAAATCAAAGCTTTAAAAAATACAATCATGCTGAAGTAAAAAAACAGTAATTATTTCAGAAACCATACAATTCTACACAATACTACATGTAAACTCTATATATTTAACCATTTCATTAGCCACTAGATGGCACTATAGGTACAGTCAACTTAACCTGTACATCCCATTAACTCACATGTATGTCAAAAGAAAATAAATAAGGATGACATGCAAAAAAAAAAGTTTTGGTGCTGGTTCCACCTAAAATACAACACTTTGTTTTAAAATTATTTCTCCGAATGACTACAAGAGCCCATGGATCTTGATGTCACAGAAATTAAATTACTATCAACCAATATGCAGGATGGTACGAGTACGACATTTCACTATGCAGAAGAGTCCCAAAGCAGGCAATGAAGATAATCTGCTGACTACAGTCACATGCATGCAGTCTGCTGACAACAAGGCCTGTCTGTACAAATGGAAACAAAGGTCTTTTTAAGATTATAGTTAACCTGATGATTGCAGTTTTATATTCTTTCCTAACAACTGCATGTTTGAACAATTTGGAAATCCACTCCAGTCAGACTGTTCATTTTCCATATCTCATGGATAATCCTGCTCAAATGCCATTCCTTAATAATAGTATTTACCTGCAGCTAGGATAATCCAAAACTACTAACTGCAGAATTTCAGCAAAACAGCTGACATAAACTAACCTGCCACCTCCAAGCACACTGACACTACCTTCTGCCTGCATACCCCCCAATAAAGTCACTCACTGATTTTATGTTTGTATTTAACTTGAACATCACAGGCTAACATTCTTCTTCCCAAATGCAGATTTCACCTTATTCAGTACAGATGCTGTTTGCTAACCTTACTCATCTAAGTTCAATCATTTTCCTGACTTTTGAAATAAGTAGATGGCGTGAAGGTATGTGTGTGTCTATGTAAGTAGATGGCGTGAAGGTATGTGTGTGTCTATGTGTGAGATCAAATCCTTGCACTAGTCACATGCTCTGTTTTAATATATCTGACAGCATTATGGTGGATTTGGCAGGGTGGTTGCATCTTACTGGTCTCTAAGAAAGGTTGAATCATGTATTAGCCTCTCATTCACCCTCCAATCATAGCCAGCTTTCTGACACCCAGGATACCAACTCAACCAAAGCTGTTGGTACAACCGATGGAAAGTACCTTCTCTCTGTCATTTAAATAGGCAATAGTTGATGAATGTTCCTTTACCATCTCCCCTTCACCCACTCTACAGACACTAAGCTTCTTTCTTCACTGATATTCTGGTATAAAACATGTAGGTTAGCTACCTCTGGAGATTCTTTTATTTCTACATTTTTTGGCTTACAGAACACTATACAGTTCCCATATGAGTTATAAATTGCTGTCTGTATAGACGCTGTGTAACTGTTACATAAAGGGCAAGGGACTGTTACACAAACAGCAAATGCACAGTACAAGGTCAGTACATCTGATAGAGCAAGTGCAAAAAGGTCAGTAATCTATAACAACCTCCTAAAGTGTTTCTTGATGCCAAGAAACATAAAATTGTCATGGTTTCCACTTAATGTCTAGTTGCTTGGTTCAGAGAACAGGTTGAAAGCCATGGGGTACAATACGAGGTTTTGTAAAATGAGAGTGTAAGTAAGGCATCCACCAATTCAGAGGTGATATGTGTCATTTTTTTTACCACTAGTATGATCTTTGCAGTTTGAGAGCCATTTAAAAACAATTGTCTTGTCTGCAATTGCGGACAAAGTTAAATCAGAAAAACTCGGTTCAAATACAGACATCATCAGCAAATCAAAGATATACTCAGATTACATAAATTTGAAAATGTTTGAATTTTTCTTTTTTAGGAAGTTGGCTAAGCATGTACTATTACTTTACAGAAAAACACTGCAGTAAAACATTGGACTTCTGAATGAGAAATGTAAATGATAAAAAATTACAATACATAATACACAGAGCAAGATGTCAAGTTAAAGTTACTGGCAAGTGGAATATGACTTTTCTGACAGACTAGGCCAACAGTCTTG
This sequence comes from Protopterus annectens, assembly GCF_019279795.1. NCBI lineage: Eukaryota > Metazoa > Chordata > Ceratodontiformes > Protopteridae > Protopterus > Protopterus annectens. Next base: position 350,299,433 of record NC_056749.1, read on the forward strand.
ATGAAGGGCAGAAGTGCTTACAGTAGATACTGCTAGCACTGACTGGATGGAGACTGAAAGCTATGTGCTTTGCTACTGAAAATGCAGCCTTTCATGTATAAAGTGGGAACACAGCTTCTCTACACAAACTCAAGCGCAGAGAATACTGTGGAATGAAACAAGCAAGATCCTCTTCTCTGTATGAATAGTGGTGTGACAAAAGCCAATGACTTTTAGACCACTGGGCACAGTTTGTGAGTCAATCACAAGTAATGACTGCTATTCAGTAGTCCGTGCTGGATATCATGACACAGGCCCGCAGTACTGGGATGGAAGATATCAGGACACAGGTCCGCAGTACTGGGATGAAAAATATCAGGACACAGGCCCGCAGTACTGGGATGGAAGATATCAGGACACAGGCCCGCAGTACTGGATGGAAGATATCAGGACACAGGCCCGCAGTACTGGGATGGAAGATATCAGGACACAGGCCCGCAGTACTGGGATGGAAGATATCGGGACACAGGCCCGCAGTACTGGGATGGAAGATATCAGGACACAGGCCCACAGTACTGGGATGGAAGATATCGGGACACAGGCCCGCAGTACTGGGATGGAAGATATCGGGACACAGGCCCGCAGTACTGGGATGGAAGATATCAGGACACAGGCCCGCAGTACTGGGATGGAAGATATCAGGACACAGGCCCGCAGTACTGGGATGGAAGATATCAGGACACAGGCCCGCAGTACTGGGATGGAAGATATCAGGACACAGGCCCGCAGTACTGGGATGAAAAATATCAGGACACAGGCCCGCAGTACTGGGATGGAAGATATCAGGATACAGGCCCGCAGTACTAGGATGGAAGATATCAGGACACAGGCCCGCAGTACTGGGATGGAAGATATCAGGATATAGGCCTGCAGTACTGGGATGGAAGATATCAGGACACAGACCCGCAGTACTGGGATGGAAGATATCAGGACACAGGCCCGCAGTACTGGGATGGAAGATATCGGGACACAGGCCCGCAGTACTGGGATGGAAGATATCGGGACACAGGCCCGCAGTACTGGGATGGAAGATATCAGGACACAGGCCCACAGTACTGGGATGGAAGATATCGGGACACAGGCCCGCAGTACTGGGATGGAAGATATCAGGATACAGGCCCGCAGTACTGGGATGGAAGATATCAGGACACAGGCCTGCAGTACTGGGATGGAAGATATCAGGACACAGGCCCACAGTACTGGGATGGAAGATATCGGGACACAGGCCCGCAGTACTGGGATGGAAGATATCAGGACACAGGCCCGCAGTACTGGGATGGAAGATATTGGGACACAGGCCCGCAGTACTGGGATGGAAGATATCAGGACACAGGCCCGCAGTACTGGGATGAAAGATATCAGGATACAGGCCCGCAGTACTGGGATGGAAGTTCCCTGCTGGGCTGTGCAACACAGCAATACCTGGATAAGTGTGAACATCATGCCACACTTATGTGAACAGCAACAGGATCTAGCTGTCTACTACCTGATGTAAATTCCTATACAGAGACATACAGTTCTTTACATACTTGTCTGTCAAGGAACTAGTAGCTTCAGCTTGCTGATAAACCTCACATGAGTGTCTTACCAACTCATGCACCATTTTGTTATTTAGACCTTTTACAATGTGAAACAATCACGCTACTGATAAAACTACATTCTGCAGCATAATTTAAGAGTTAGTGTATTAATAGTGTAAATTTAGATGCAGAAGCAAATCAATTATTTTACAGCTGAACTTAATCTGCTCTACATGTGTAATCAAAAATTCTTAAGTTGCTTGGCTGTGCCAGCTCTACAGCCAGCACTGGGGTAGTTTACAGCTAATTAGCTGCAAAAATGATGCCATTAACAATTTAACTGTAAAAGGATTAGTTTTGTGCAGACCACTGAATTACAGTCAGACAGCCTCTGTGCAGTTCTGCAACTCATAAATATACCTATGTGCTGTGTGCGTGAGGTGCAGAACAGTAGGACATAAGAACATATCAGTTATGTGATTTGTACTTACAAACTGTAGAAAGTCAAGAAGCTTGGTCATATGGTAGAAACGCTGCACGTTGTTCTTTCTGAACATAACCACTCGCTCCAGTTCTTGAATATATTTTTTTCGTACTTCATCAAAGTTCTTCTGATTTTTAAAGCCGTTTGCTGGGGCTAAAAAGGAATGAAAAGTTATCAGACGGCCAAGTAATGATATTTTTAAGGATCAAATCAAATGAGCAATGAATGAAGAGAAAATCAGTATTGGATCAAAAGACCTAACTTATTCCAAGGTATAAACATGAGAAAACAGTGCCACAAGTTTGTAAGTGATCATTTCCCATTATTATTTATTCATAGTTACTGAAGTAACTTCATACAGACAGGATAGACAGGACTTAATATGCACAGTCTTCCAAGAGAACAGAAAGAAGGTTAAACCACAGACATGATTTTTTGAATGAAAACCCAGAACTGTGGCTGACAGAACCTCCTCCTTCACTTTTAGTGAAGTGGGATTGCTACCTTCTTTGTTTTTGAGGAGGGTTTTTTTATATATATACATCTCGCTCCAATTTTAAATCAAAAGTGAAACTGGTAAAATGTAATGTGTATTGTTTCCATCACTTTTTAATGCAGAGCAAAACCGCACTACCTTGTATTTCTACCTTAATCGCTTCATTTAACATTTACACACATATCTAAAATGACCATCTACCAGTAACATTGGAAGCAATCTCCCATTTGGGTATAATGTAATTCCACAGTAACATAAATGCCACAGTCTGTGCACAAAATTATTATCTGCTTGAAAATAAGTTACACAGAACTACTTCATCACAAGACAACAAAGAAAATGTAAGCATGAAGATGTCCAACAATATTAAGGTCCTACCATACAACAGTATAGGTTTTATCTGCGTCACTAAAACTTTTCAGTTGAGTATGTATCTTTTTTTAATTTCCTTCCTTACATCCTCTTCTGCATTTACTCATTACAAACTATTAAACTATAACTGACCTGCCTAACTGTGCTGATCTGAAAGCAGACCCCAGTGTTGGAAGAATAGTTAGAGGGAAGAGGATTGACCAGTTTCCTGTCGTCTCATCTGAGGTGGGTGCAGTAAGGTTCAGCTCACTTCAGGGCTGACTCAAGCAGATGCCCTTGGGGACGTAAATAACATGACAACTTCTGTAGCCTTGCTGTCTTATGAAAGCCATTTTTTCCTACCTCGATATCTGACCATCTGTCAGCCCAGTGTCTCCACCTGAAAAATTAACTCGGTGATCCCCAGTGTTCCCATGCAAGGAATTATTTCTTTTGGGAGAGACCGTGCTTTAAGGAGGCCCCTGCCTTCTCATGCAGGCTCTTGGGGAAAGATCCCTCAAAGGGACAGCAGGTGATACATACTCAGGAGAGAAGCCACCATCCTTTTGACGAGGGACGACTTCTGTTGGCCTTAATAGCCACCCACTCATTGAGCTAACATGATTTTTATATGTGGGTTAGGACAGGACATGAGAGGGCCACTGCAAGTCTGTGTCCCACCCCTGGCTGTATGGAAGACATGCTGACTGAGTTCCCACTACTCCCAGCCCAGCGTCAATGCTTCTTTGTCCTTTCTCCTTCCAGGGATTACAAAGTTATGCTCAACACTGTCCCTCTCCCGTAGGACAGGCAGGCCATCCTCCCTGTTACTTCATTATGCTGAAGCCACTAAGGGAACTTGGGTTGCCCGGGCTGTAGTCAGGTCTTTATTCCTTTATACCATAAGAGTGACAACAGCATATCAAGTTCAGTTCAAGACACTCTACAAAGAGACCAATAAGGCTCATGAAAAACACACCTATAGATTGCAAGTGTCACTCAGACCCACTGAAGGACTTTTGACCTCTCAGAACACCAGCTGGTACAACTTACACCAGTCAAAAGTAGCAAATGACTAGTAACAGGACCATTCTTAGGAGGAATGGCAGAAGGAGGTGGTAAAGATACTCTTGAATAACTTGACTGGAATGGGGTGAATAACAAATGTAAAAAAACATGTTTTGTACAGTTCCCCTTCTACACCACTTCTAAACTAGTCCTTTCTTTTCCCCAATTTATTAGCTTTACCACCTTACTGGAGAACAAAGCTGGCTGATAGTTTGCTGCCATGCTGCCGGGGCAGAGCAATTTTATGCCTATCCCTTCACAGTGGAGGCACTGGGTGTCTTGCTGAGCCCAGTGATGCATGCATGCTTCCCACATGCTGCCATTTTGACAGCTACTGTGATTCCTGCTACTGAAAGTGCACCAAACTCATCTTTCTTTGTTTTTTTCTTTCTGGCCATTTCTTGCTGCTATATCACCTGGTGCCAACCAGGTAGGAGTGACACAGCTGTCCAAACTGTCCTCCCTCACAGGATGTGTAAACTGAGCTCAACTGCTCACTCTTATACCTACAAGGGTGACATCTTGAGCACCTGGGTTATCAGTCATACCTCAGTGAGAGGCACAGTTACAATGCTATGCCTCTGGGGCACAGTTAGGAGTATACTGCACTGGGGCACATTTAGGACTTTATGCCTTTGGGGCACAGTTATGACTCTATGCTATTGGGGCATGGTTAGGAGTGTATTGCATTGGGGCATAGGCATGTGCAAAAATAATACCGTAAGTTCTATCTTCAGTTCTGATAGCCCCACATTGTTTCACAGTAACTGCCGCTCACTTAATGGGCCTGGAATTAATATGTGAAAGCCGAAAGCTTACCTTTGGGTGGGGGGGAGTAGGCAAAACATACCAGTTTTAATGCATCATTAAACCATGAACCGGATGCAGGGATATTGGCTGGCTTGCATGCACAGATTATGTATTCTGCACACCACTGCTGACAGAAGCTTTGGGGAGGGTTTAAAATGGAGAATTCTTTAAAATATTAAAGACACAATTCTAGTCCTGTGAGTACTAATCAGACACTACAGTCTGTCACAGCCTTGGATTTTTAGACATTACTCAAGTATACTTTCAAAATCAAACTCAGCTGAAACATTATCCTTCCTAGAATTTACTGATGGAAAATATAATGCATTTTATGAAAGGAAATAACCCAAATAAATCTGCTCAGGATGCTGCCTGTTGGTGAATTCTGTCATATTATTATTTTTTTGCACGCATGAACAAATACAGAGGTAAATTCAATCCAAAAAACTTTGGTAAAATCATGAAATTAATAAAATATACAACAGAGAACAAACACTTATTTTTCAAAAAGTGCAGATTAAATAGTTACTTTTTCATACCAAAATATAATGCTCTGGCTATGAACTCAGCCTGATCTCCTCTGCTGAAAGCAATAATAAAGTATTTTAATTGCCTCAGAAAAATTAAAGGGGAAATTGTGAGTGTAACCAGTTATCAACAGTCTGGCAGTTGTCACAAAGGATTAAGGCTTCAAACAATCAATATGTACCAAATTTTTTTTTGTCTATTACAATTACCATAAGCCTGCAAAATAAAATTATAACCAAACACTGGGTGTTTAAAAGTTTTTTATATATATATATATATATATATATATATATATATATATATATATACAATAAGAATAGATGCATTCATTACATTTAAAAGTACCTCATTTGATACTCATAAAATTGAAGTTTAGGTTGCTCTTTATAATATACTGCTTGTTTGAGTGTAGTACACTGTTTATAACCAAATTACGGTTGTGAAGATATAATATTACTTAATTCAGGTACATCTGTTAAGACAGACCAATATTTATTTATAATTTGATTAACCTTATGTAAGTATTTTATTATATGTTAACATACATCTTCCTTCTTGTTTACCCCTATTATTCACAGCTTTCTGTTTTATTGATTGAAAAATTGGTCTTGCCAAGTTGGTACGTTGCTGGCAAACATTTTCAAGTCCCATTTTAATTTCTTTATTAGTATATCCATGTTTACAAAAGTCTACAGCCATAGAACCTGGTTGTTTAACCAGATTAGAATCAGAGGTGTTAAGTCTAGCCACTTGATGCATCTAGCTCTTAACAATATTTTTGAATCTGAATGAAGGATGCATTAAATTTGGTATATATATATATATATATATATATATATATATATATATATATATATATATATATATATAAATATATATATGGCCATGCATGGAGCATGTGATGCTTACTGTATAGGCATGACAAATAGAAAGTTTAAAGAGCATGCAGGTAACCAGCTTTCAGATATAAAGTGGAAGATTACTAACGCATGTGGTGGATACTTAGGATGAGAGCGCATATACCACCAGGGTTAAATGGTGCTTTCAGATATAAAGTGGAAGATTACTAATGCATGTGGTGGATACTTAGGATGACAGAGCATATACCACCAGGGTTAAATGGTGCTTTCAGATATAAAGTGGAAGATTACTAACGCATGTGGTGGATACTTAGGATGAGAGCGCATATACCACCAGAGTTAAATGGTGCTTTCAGATATAAAGTGGAAGATTACTAATGCATGTGGTGGATACTTAGGATGAGAGCGCATATACCACCAGGGTTAAATGGTGCTTTCAGATATAAAGTGGAAGATCACTAACACATGTGGTGGATACTTAGGATGAGAGAGCATATACTACCAGGGTTAAATGGTGCTTTCAGATATAAAGTGGAAGATTACTAACACATTTGGTGGATACTTAGGATGAGAGCGCATATACCACCAGGGTTAAATGGTGCTTTCAGATATAAAGTGGAAGATTACTAATGCGTGTGGTGGATACTTAGGATGAGAGTGCATATATCACCAGGGTTAAATGGTGCTTTCAGATATAAAGTGGAAGATTACTAACGCGTGTGGTGGATACTTAGGATGACAGCGCATATACCACCAGGGTTAAATGGTGCTTTCAGATATAAAGTGGAAGATTACTAACGCGTGTGGTGGATACTTAGGATGAGAGTGCATATACCACCAGGGTTAAATGGTGCTTTCAGATATAAAGTGGAGATTACTAACGCATGTGGTGGATACTTAGGATGAGAGCGCATATACCACCAGGGTTAAATGGTGCTTTCAGATATAAAGTGGAAGATTACTAATGCATGTGGTGGATACTTAGGATGACAGCGCATATATCACCAAGGTTAAATGGTGCTTTCAGATATAAAGTGGAAGATTACTAACACATGTGGTGGATACTTAGGATGAGAGAGCATATACCACCAGGGTTAAATGGTGCTTTCAGATATAAAGTGGAAGATTACTAACGCATGCGGTGGATACTTAGGATGAGAGAGCATATACCACCAGGGTTAAATGGTGCTTTCAGATATAAAGTGGAAGATTACTAACGCATGCGGTGGATACTTAGGATGAGAGAGCATATACCACCAGGGTTAACTGGTGCTTTCAGATATAAAATGGAGATTACTAACGCATGTGGTGGATACTTAGGATGAGAGCGCATATACCACCAGGGTTAAATGGTGCTTTCAGATATAAAGTGGAAGATTACTAACACATGTGGTGGATACTTAGGATGAGAGCGCATATACCACCAGGGTTAAATGGTGCTTTCAGATATAAAGTGGAAGATTACTAATGCATGTGGTGGATACTTAGGATGAGAGCGCATATACCACCAGGGTTAAATGGTGCTTTCAGATATAAAGTGGAAGATTACTAACGCATGCGGTGGATACTTAGGATGAGAGAGCATATACCACCAGGGTTAAATGGTGCTTTCTGATATAAAGTGGAAGATTACTGACGCATGCGGTGGATACTTAGGATGAGAGAGCATATACCACCAGGGTTAAATGGTGCTTTCTGATATAAAGTGGAAGATTACTGATGCATGCGGTGGATACTTAGGATGAGAGAGCATATACCACCAGGGTTAAATGGTGCTTTCAGATATAAAGTGGAAGATTACTAATGCATGTGGTGGATACTTAGGATGACAGAGCATATACCACCAGGGTTAAATGGTGATTTCAGATATAAAGTGGAGATTACTAACGCATGTGGTGGATACTTAGGATGAGAGCGCATATACCACCAGAGTTAAATGGTGCTTTCAGATATAAAGTGGAAGATTACTAATGCATGTGGTGGATACTTAGGATGAGAGCGCATATACCACCAGGGTTAAATGGTGCTTTCAGATATAAAGTGGAAGATTACTAACGCATGCGGTGGATACTTAGGATGAGAGTACATATACCACCAGGGTTAAATGGTGATTTCAGATATAAAGTGGAGATTACTAACGCATGTGGTGGATACTTAGGATGAGAGCGCATATACCACCAGGGTTAAATGGTGCTTTCAGATATAAAGTGGAAGATTACTAACGCATGTGGTGGATACTTAGGATGAGAGCGCATATACCACCAGGGTTAAATAGTGCTTTCACTTTAAAGCCTATGCTTAAACATTTACATCAACAACTGTAATTAATTAACTTTTGTCATGTGATTTGTTAGTTTGTTTTAAATATACATTGAAGTTTTATGATTTTACTTGCTGCCTGAAGAAGCCTGTTGGCGAAAGTTTTGACTTGCAAATAAAGAGACAATTTCTCCTGTGGATTCTAGTGCTTTATTATTATTTATTTATTTATTTATTTTTGTGAATTTCCTAGTAAGTAGTGCCATTCTGAATAAATTCTGAGCAATGTTGGGTGTTGTTATTCCTTAGTTTCCTAACATAACTAAAGAAGGATTTGTATTGTCATTAGCTTCTGATGTTACTCTTAAGTTCATGGGAAATCTCCGTATCCATGAAGGTGCTTTTTTGTCTTTAAGTTCCTTTGATAGCTTTTTAATGTTAACATTGATTTGACACATTTATATTGTGCTATACAGATTAAGAAGCATTTTTTCTTTTATTGCATTTTTTATTTATACATATGGACCACCAGGTGAGTTTATTTTAAACTTTACATTTTGTTTGGATCTGGTAGGGACAGCTTGGTCAATGCATTTCTAATTGTTTGCAGATTCTGAAGGAAAATGTTACCAGCTTGTGATTGGATTTAACTGGAGAAGGGAGTACCAACAGGCACCTGTAATCAGTGTCATGATGGTAAAGACCAGTAAAGAATATTCTGGTCTCTAGTGGGTTTCTTTACTACTTAGTCCATGGAGTTTTTGTTAATGAAATGAAGGAATTTTTGGGCATCACGTACAGTTGTAGTGCAGGTATTCCCTGTTTATCAATGGGAAGTTAGTCTCCCAGGATAATGGAATTCCTGCTGATTTGGAGTTCCCACTACACTTAGTAACCTAACACTGTTTTCTGGAAACACCGTGGGGGTTCTGTGACATGCTATGATCTGACTGTTAGTCCTACTTGATGTAATTTGCATATTAATCAGTCTAGTTTCTGGGTCCCTAGGGATCTGTCTTGAAGTGATGGTCTATAACAAATATGGAAATTCCACTGCAGTTACATTTGAACCAAAAGGTATGGCAGGCACAAAATCATAGAAAGGGGGGAGTGCTTTCTCTACTTTTAATCCAAGTTTGTGTAACAACACACAAGCACACACGCATATGTGTGTATGTGTGTGTGTGTGTGTGTATGTGTGGGTGTGTGTGTATATGTGTGTGTGTGTGTGTGTGTGTGTGTGTGTGTGTGTGTGTGTGTGTGTTCCAAATGTAGAAGATCATGTAGTCTGTTAACAGCATTATGAGACTCTGCAAACTGGACAGTTATTTATTTATTTATTGACATTTGCTGACCAGCAAAGTCCACTGGGTCAGAAACCTATTTTCAGTGGAGGCCCCGGGAGAAAAGCCCCATTTACAGTAAAACATATAACAGGTACAATTTACATTATTTAACAATATGATTTTTCTATACAATTTCAGTAGTGGTAATACGCAACAATATGTAAAAATATACAGTCAGGTTAAATGTAGGCAATGGATAATCACTTAGTGGCATTCTGTTAATGTTTATACTCTGATAAGACAGAGGCTGAAAAATAGCTATTTATATTAATACAAATTATTCTGAAAGCCATGGTAGTGCAGCGGTAGCGTTGTCGCCTCACAGTAAGAGGTTCTTCCGTTTGATTCTCGGCTGGAGCTCCTTCTGTGTGGAGTCTGCATGTCCTCCCTGCGGTCGAGTGGCGTTGGAAAGACATGCATGAATGGGCGTGCCTTCGTTGAAGGTTGGGCGTCAAGCTGGCACCTCGGCACCATAAAAATCTACTGCCAATCATTAGCTGACTGGAGTTCCGCTGTGGCGACCCCCAACCGGGAAAAGCCGAAAGAAGAGCAAAAATTATTCTGGAGTAATGAAAGTTAGCTGGTTAAGGTTGTTAGTCAAGAATAAAGTCCGATTTGGACCACATGGGCAAGTTTGGTTTCAAGAAAATGGCATCTTAAGGTATATTTGAATGTTTTTAGTGAATCAAGTAAAGTAATAGTGGGGGGTAGGTTATTCCATAATTTTGCTATAAAGCAGGAATATAAACGTTGTCCTGCTCACTTGTTGGGTTTGGACACATGTAAAAGTTTGTTTGAAGACTGAAGTTTCCTAGATGGGATGTAGGACTGGATAATATGTGAGAGTGTGGGGCAGTTATGTGGGTTATATATTAGTTTGTGAGTAGTGGGGAGCTGAGTGTATTGCTGGTAATGGAGGAAAATGAGACAGTTTAATGTGTCAATGGCTTGACAATGGTGTGTGCGGTGTGGTAGGTCACAGGCATATTTAGCAATTTTGTAATAACATAATTGTAATTTGTTGCTCAGGGATGTGTGCAGGTTTGTGAAAATGGGGAAGCCATAAAGGAGGGAATGGAGTAGGAGAGTGGTAGCCAATTTTGTTCTAGTGGGAGTATCTATATACGATTTATGTCTGTAGAGCCTACTTAATTTGAAATGTGTTTTTTTATTATATTGAGTACATGTTGTTCAAAGCAAAGTTTGAATTATGATTACAAAATAAACAGTCAAACCATAAAAATTACCCTCATTAAAAATCTAAGAACAATAGTAGACAGTAATTGAATTTCTGGCCTTGACTAATCTACTGTTAGAAAAGCATATTCTGTAGCCTAATTCTAAAGGTCATATGTAGTCGATCTAGGGAAATTATTCTGCCTGTAAGAGAAACAAGACTCACCTGCTGGACGAACTTACCTTCGTACTTCGGCATGGAAGATTAAGGGTTCGAGCTGTTAACAATTTCTTATTTTTTCTCTGGATTATAAGGTAATTATTAGTTACTGTAACCTTATAATAAATCTCAAATTACAAAGGATATTTGCTACTTGGGGAATACACTAAATAACCTCAATATATTATATTTAAGGGGGTGATATACAAACAGGTTACCACATAATATCAGTAAGAGTGGGAAAAACAGTGAACTGTAACTTTTATCCACAAACACTTATATCCAGTAACAATTAGTTGTATGCAAACGCTATGCAAACATGCTTTTAAAGACTTCACAGACAACGGCTACCCAAAACAGTGTAAAACATGCAGCACTATAATCAAGAACATTCCAGTTTTTGTTGTTTCTCTTTACATTTGTTAGAGATGTAAACTGATGTTAGAAATGAATACAAAACTCTATTAGGCACATAACACTCAAGGTTTATAGACACATGTACAAAAATATTATGTAGAGATTTGCAAGACGATTTTTCAATCAGTGCCTCACAAAGTGTAAACAAACCACAGGAATGTCAGACACACAAAGAAAAAAATACAAACTATCTAATGGCCAAACATAAAGCCTTTACTGCTGTACACACAGCCACTATACTGCAATATTATACAGAGCTAAAACTCACTAAACATGGACAATTATACTAATCCTAGCCTGGATAATAAACCAGTTAGAATGAACTAATGAGAATTGTGGTTTTACCCCTCTTTGCCGAACAATTAACATTAACAATCATTCTGGATGATGAAGAGGTACACGAGACTAAAGTAAGATAATTTTTTTAAGTGCCGAGAGCCGTCTTTCCCCTCTCTGCATTGATTAAAAAACAATTCATTATCACTCTCTTATTCTTTCTCTTACATATGCAATGTGCTCAACCCATATAGTGGCAGAGCATCAAAATTAAATGAGGACTTGAACAGGACTCCCTCTTTTACCTCTATGCTATGATATTTACTTTGAGAAGTCCTCTGTAGTGTGAAACAGCTTGGGAGAATCCCAAACAGCATTTGCCAGAAACATCTCACATGAGAGGCAGAAGCCTCAGATCAACAGGAGACAAATTTCAAAGAAGTCAACTATGCAATATTCAGTCTTGAAATTTCCATGGGTCAGACTGGGTATTTCTTTCAAATACGTATTCTAGCCATTTTTCCGTGACCCTAGATCTGCTCCACAGCTGTTCTTAGTTTTATTTTATTTTCATGTTATTATATTTTAGCCAGGATAGTACAATGGCTCACAGGCCTTTTTCAGGTATGACACTGACCTAATAGGCTAGTAAAAAAGTAGCCTAAGAGTGAATGATCAGTGGTAAGCATATAGTAAAATCATAAGTAGAAGCACACATCATTCAATAAGCTATAATTAGAAAGTCAGACATAGTAAGTAAAATGCAATGTTCAGTTTACACTACTCTGCAGACCCTTTTCATGAATGCCTCAGGTCAGATACAACTGTATGACAGTAATTCAAAACATACATAAAATTGTAGGGTCAGAGGGGGTATGTAAGCAATAGTACATTTTATGCTATATGCAATCAGTTTAAAGTCAAAGGAATAGGTAAGATACAAAGGTAACTCACAACACAAAAGAGAGTTTAAGTGCACAGCAGTAAGAAAATTACATAAGCTGTGTGTCTTAAGTTAACAGTGTTGAGGTTTCAGTATGTTTAAAACAACGTCATATAACACCCCTAAACCACAAGATTAAACTTTCAAGGAGGTTGAATTATTTGCTGGCATCCCAGGACTAACAAAAGGACCAAAAGTTTTTGGATTGTCTGTTGTAGCCAGGATCTCTCAAACATCAATGAATGACCAAACTGTTCATAGTCCTGATCGCTACAGAGGTTGCTATATATACATTTTTCATTAGGATATCCAACTCCCCAAATTCTCTCTCGAAGAACAGGGCTTGCAACTTGGTTAGAAGACCCTGAACTTGACGGAAGATAATATAATCTGTCACTGTTTTTCAAGAATGGCACGTTTCTGGTACAAAATAACTGCAGTCCACTCTCCTGGACATTGCAGAAAAAAAATAGAAAATAAATGGTCAATACCTAAGGTACTTTCCTTTTTTGTCCACTCCAACTTCTATCAAAATCCAACTTCTCATTTTAGGCACACATCTCCTGCATCACTTGTAAGAACCCAAAAGATGGAATATGGAAGAAGACTCCAAAAAAAAAAAAAAATGGGAAAACATATTTGCCACATCTTCCAAGTCAGGATCACAAGAAGATGGTATCAACCCTATCAAAGACATAGACTCCCTGTTTATTAGACGAGGAAAGGTAGGAGCTTGTTACCGTCGTACATATAGAAAACTGTGCTGCCATATCAATGAGTTTCTTGTAGTCTGTCTTTTTTTTGTACTTCCATGATGAAGAGCTAACAGTGGACAGGGAGGACACTGGGATATGCATATCCTTCTTCCACAACGTTCCCACATTTCATGGCACTAGCAGCTTTGGAATTATCGCTAGTGTTTTGGCACTTGTAGTTCTGTTCCAGTCAGAACCCATGTAAAGCTTGTAGGAAACAATTTACCTTGAAAATAGGTGTTGTGTATCCATCCTGGGGACATAACATTTAAAGAACAGGAAGAATCTAGAATTTATAGGCAGTGGCAGTACCTATAAATATCTTGTCCAGTGCCCTCAACAACAGAACTAATGCTACATTTCTGATACTGTTGCCTGACATGCATCTGTTTCACAATGACCTCCTCTTGTGGCAGAAGTTCAAAGCTATGAAATAGTGACAGATGAGTCAGAAGTACTGATGTCAACAATCCAGCTGTCTATGAGCTCAGAATAAGGCAGACCGTACCAGACCACATAATGGTACATCAACTAATGTCAGGGTGAGAGAGAGAGTGCTGGAACACAGGGCATCTTGCCCATGGAGTTGTCTACAGCTCTTACATTTAACCAGAAGTGAAGTCTAATGTCAATATTTACACCTGGGCTTTGCTAGTGTCCGCCTAAACTCCCACTCAGGCTCATAGTTTTCATCCGTATATGGAGTTTTGAATGCGAATGTAAGACTAACCTGGCTAAATGGTTTTCTGCTTGTTTAATTCAGCTGTGCTAATGATTGTTTGTTGTTTCCAAGTATTACATATTTCATTTTAGTTAACTGGGTGCAGGGGATTCATAAGCACTTTCTTTTCCTTCTTTTTTTTTTAAATTCTAATTAGCACAGAGTTCAACGAAGTCCTCTGCGCTCTGAGAAGGAGCAGCTTTCTTGTTAAGGGGTGTTCTTCATTAAATCATTTGGATTGCTAGTCTTCCTATAAATGCCTTGTACTCCCCCTATAAATATACTTAAAAAATCTTAAAAGTCTGACACAATTCTCTGGCACTTGAAAAAGAGATTATGTGGGAGGTGTAATACACTCAGTGTCTTGAACAAGCTCTTGTATTATGTCTCATTTAATACTATGCATTTGATTTATTGCCCCATTTGCTTTTATTTCAGTTAGTAGACTATTATGTTCTATCCAGTATTTACTACTGGCATTAAAATCTTGCATTCCAATAAATTTTAGCAGATCCTAATTAAGGGGCATACCAGTGCACCTATGTCACGTAGCATTACAAAAAATGTTTCCCTATTCATCTGGCATTATAGCTCCTGCTGGCAATATAGTATTTCATCTTCTGAGTGCATCATAGTAAAAGTCTGGAAAGTTTTCACAAATTATCCTGCTTCTGAATTTACTTAAATAAATTTTTAAAGCAAAAACTAAGAGGCTACTATTTGTAATAACTTTTCATATAATTTAGATATTTTAAATCAACTTTCGGAGAGCGCATTCCTCAAACTGTGCAGCCACTAATAAAAATTTCCACCCCAGCTAAATGAAATCTTTAAGGATCTTAAAAACCTTTAAAAAATTCAGTGTTGACATTTTAAGCACTTGAATGCGTAGTAAATAATGTTCCCTTAAACATGGGACTGGGGCAGTATCAGACTTCTGCCTGTAATTACAGACACATGGAATGTCAAAGTGGGGATTGTACCTCAGCTACTAACAGTAGCAGTTTAACTGCTAATGACTCCCAATGGGACATAAGGCTTAAAAATGAAAAACCTTACATTTCCGCTAAGAACACAGTTAGGAAATATAAGATTTTTCTTAAATAATGAAACAGGTTTTGTAATGTAGTATCACACCACTAAAATGCGTCATTTCTTTGTCACTGCAAAGGCAATGAGTGAAAGAACAGCTTTGGTGTTCACACTCCAAAGGAAAGCTATATACAGCTAAGGTTAGCTACTATCGCATTATCACAGCAAGCGCTAGTTTTGCAGGTATGTGGAAACTCGTCCCACTTTACAGTAAACCAAACGGATTTATTATGATGTATGATGCAATTATTTTACTAACATTATATAACTTAGGCTAATGTGGTGCCTAACAGCTCCCTTCTTTCATATACTCTTGTGGAATACCTCTGCTGTCCTATGGATGAAAACCACAACAGTTTAACTGTTAAGTACACAACCATACTGTACTCACAATAACAGATGGTACAACAATGTCTGCCAATAGATTCTGATGCTGTAATTATATGTACACACCGCGTGAAACATAACCTTTCCTAGTATTATTCTTTCTGATACACGATCCTTCAAATTTTATCTACTTTTGTGTGTCTGGAAAATAAATGAAAAGAGAAAGTTGAGATTGTATTTGTAACAGAAGCTGCTTCCTTTTTCATTTCTAAGTATACTGTATGCGATTTGCTAAACCTGAAGCAACGGTGCTTACTTTTTACATAGCTGTTCCTTTTTATAATCACCTCCACTGCTTCTGTTGGTGTGGGGTTCGGCAGGTTGAGCATATATCCCATTCGTTTAATTAGTTTATTCTGAAGCTTACATATGTGTCACAGCTTAACAAGTTTTATGACATATACACAACTGTGCAGGTCAAGAAATGTCTGCTTCTAACAAGCTCCATTCACATACTATGCAGATAATTAATCTGGTGTTTTAATATGTTATTAAAATGATACAGATTTAGATACTTCAGTACAGTACTTTAATACTGGTAAATGTTTTTTTTCTGACTTAAATCTTGCATTTTAGCTGGTTATTATATTTTTTTGTAAACTTTTGATGTTCGTCATATTGATCACTGATGCAATAGACTTAGCCTGCTACAGGTATAAGAGCTGGCTAGCTTCCAAAGCTTCCTGGCACTTTCCACATGCCCAAACTGTCAAGCAGTTCAAGCTCAGCTGACTAAGCAACTAGTTTGAATGCAAACCGCTTCAGAGCTTTACTGCCGCTTAAGTGTACACTCCTCTGAGGCTTTCAAGGATTGATGGTCAGCTTGTGTTTTCCCTGAGCAGATAAGTTACCTTTTGGGAAAATACTTAAATTTTCTTATTTATGTTACTGCTTTATCACTTTCCTATTCACAGAAGTTATTTGAAAGATAGCAGTATTGTGTTTAAATGGACTGTCATGAAACTGTAACATACTTTTCAATGGAGCACTCATTTTTTTCTGTCACTTTAAAAGTGGTGTAAAGTAAATGAAAACATGTTTATGTGGAAAATGTGTGTTTATTTTACTTTTGTGGGCTGCCACAGTGTTTTAAAGTGCTTTGTATTGTGTTTTTCTGTCAAAAAAGTAACTTTTGTAGACTGCTAGTGTTTACTGGCATTTGAAGCTTGTCTTACCAGGGAAAGAGGCACCATTTTCAGTTTGACCATAAAAATGATTACCCATGGTCGATCTTTCTTCCAACTACAAAAAGAAAAAAAATTAAGCAAACAGCCTTTGTTGGCATTTGCAGCTTTTCTTCCCAGGAAAAGAGACACCATTTTCAGCTTGACCATGGAAATGACTACAAGTCCCATGGTCAGTCCTTCTTCCAACTACAAAAAGAAAAAATGAAGCAAACAACCTTTGCTACCACAGCAGGCTAGCAATTTGCCTCAGCCGCAGGTGGGTGACTCTGCTGTGGCTATTTGTTGTACATCAGGACACTCATCTTTCACCTTGAATGCCTCTGGTGTAGAACACCCAGCCACTATGGGCCGGGAGTTAGTCACAGCCTCTATAACTGTTAAAGTCCCCTCAGTGGAAAAGGGAGAGCCACTCTTGTCAGTCCTGGGAGAGAGAACATAGAAGTTTTTCCTGTTGTGTCAGAACGCTGTATCAATTCCTAAGGAAGCCGTTACTGCTGCCTTTAGTAACACAGTTGGCCCCATTTTTCCTGTCAAAAAAAAAACAGAAAACCAAGCATGCATCTACCCCTCCTCAAATTTCTTTGGATAGGAATAGTTTACTGGGTCTGGCTCAGTGTTTAATTTGGACTTCGGGCAAATGATCCTTCTTGTGAAGTAGTTTCTGGTAAAAGAAACAAGGATCCGTCTTTCCTGAAGAGATCCAATATTCTGAATCTGAAGAGAAAGATTCATGGAGGGATACGGGTTTTTTTTTCCTCACATTTCTGATTCAGACACAGAGGAAAGCTCAGTTTCTGATTCTCCCAGTGGGGGGGTTCTCTTTCTCATACACTATTGCGTTTTCAGTGGGAGAACGTTGAGGTTTCTTAGTTCCTCAAAAAACACTATGAGTAGTTACAAAAGGATTTTCCAGATTCTAAACCCATTCCTCCTTTTCTGTCTGCTTTAGGGGATGTGTGTACTTCTTCCTTCAATTTTCCTGATAGTCGGCCAGCTGTTTCTAAATATGCAGACAGAATGTGTAAAGTTCCTTGGTCTTTTAAATTTTCATACATTATTCCCAAACCTGACCCGGCAACTATAGCCTTAGCTGATCCCACTGCTAACCCAGGCCCACTTCACGCTTGAGCCCCGACCTACCCAGCCCTTAGAGCCAATCTTTATCCCGAATTTATGGATCTGGCTAGCCGACTTCCCTTACCTACATTGTTCTAACATGCAGAAGCTGTTCACCTTGGAGACCTGCTACTGATATGGGTACAGCCTTGCGCAAGACTTACACCCTCTCCCCCGGATTTTCAAGGCCCAGCAACAGTGCACCTGATGCCGCCGGAACCGTGATGCTTTCCAGGGCACAGGCCCCTCTCTCGGGGTGAACCCATTCCAGGGTGCCCTGCCCTTTACACAGAAAAGAAAACTCTCCCAGGGGCCGCTGCTGGTTTCTCCAGGATTGTTTGCATCACTGCACTGGATTCCGCAAGGTGCCTGTCTCTGCCACTCTGGATTCAGGGATCTGAACCTGACTTCCGAGGGGGATGGAGACCATCACCCATCCCTTCGGAATGGCACTCGCCTATCTCTCAGGACCGACTGACCCATGTTCAACTGCTGTTCACATGGAATCTTTCTCTGCTTCAGCCTTCAAAGCTCTCATTTGAATATTTGCTATACCACCAAGATCTGAACCTGCTGCGGCTCCACCTGGGTCCTCGCCCTAGGCTGTAGTGCCACCGCGGCTTTTAGGGTATCTGAGTTGCAATTTCTTATGTTATGTCAACCTTATCTCGTTTCCCATAGGGACAGGGTTCCTTTGAGAACTAATCCTTCTTTTATGCTTAAAGTGGTATCTGAGTCTACGTTAAGCCAAATGATCCATCTTCCCCTTTTCTTTCCCAAACCTAGAAATGAGGGAGAAAGAATACTCCTTACTTTACATACATACATACAAGCATACAAATCTTTCAAGCAAGGGCATAATGCCCTTTTAGCCAGCTAATATACCAAAACAGTTGTTCCCATTAATAAGTGTCTTAAAAATATCTAAACTAGTGCTTGCTTTAATGCAATTTGGTAGTTTGTTCCATGCATCAGCTACTCTCTTACAGAACCACTTAGGACACTTCTCATTCCTACAGAATCTTCTAGATAGGTTGTCTGTTGATTCTCTAGTACTTTGTGATATCCCCACACATTCCCAGGAGTAGTTGTCTTTAAATTCCCTATATACCTGAACAAGATCTCTTCTTAAATATCTATAAGAGATAAGTTTGGCTACTTTAGTTTTTCATAATAACCTAAATTTTGATATCCATGGGTGCTCTTGGTATATTTCTGCTTTACTCTTTCCAGTTTACTCATGCATGTTTTCTTATAAGGTTTCCATATTGTTATACCACACTTATGTTTGGGTCTAATGTAATTGACAGAATTTCTGATTTCCTTGACTGTATACATTTTTTTATACAACTTACAGTTCTGTAACTATCATTAACCAACTGGATGATATGATCAAAACAACTCAAAGCTGGATCTACCCATATACCCATGTCCTTAAATGAATATACAGTTTCAATCACTGTGTGCTTTATTAAACATTCACCTTTCAATTTATGTCTCCCAAATCTTATATGCTTAGTTTTTGATGTATTTATCAGCATATTATTCTAATGTGCCCAAATGATCAATTTAGTCATGTTCTTTTGTAGACATGCCCTATCTGTAACACATGTAATCAGTTTATCCAATTTCAAGTCATCTGCATAAAGACTGTAGAACACCTCATATGAAAAAGTAAGGTCTGAAACATACAATCTAAACAAGCAAGGGCCTAGGACAGAGCCCTGTGGGACACCCTGACTGTAACCAAAAGTTTCACCTGTACAGTTGCTGTATGATACCTGCCGTGTCCTATTTGTAAGCAATGCAGCTATCCGTCTCATCAACAGTACATCAGTACCTAGCTGCTCTAATTTATTGATCAGTCTGTTGTACATGACCATAGCAAATGCTGAAGTTAAATCTATATAACATATCACATCACACTCTGTCATTTATAGCTGTTATTATACTGTTACAGAACATCATGTTGCAGGGGGTGCACATAAAATTTTCAGCATATGTATGCTAATACATGTTTGCAAGTCATAGCCTTTCCAATTCTGACCATAACTTATCCAATATTACATTCTTCATTATTGTTCTACAAAATGAAAGTAGACTTTTGGGTCTGTATGACTCTGAGTTTGTCCTGCTCCCCTTTCCCTTAAAGACAGGTTAATAAGAACATCTCCAATCTTCTGGAATCTTCTCGTACTTATACAGCATAGTACATAATGCATATAATGGTACTGTAAGTTTTTGCTGAAGTGTTCTCAGGTCATTATCACTAATTCATTCTCCTCCCTGCACTTTTTTTGGATCTGGTTTGTACAGTTCTTTTTCAATATAATCTAATTTGATTTCAATATATGAAGTTACTTGGATGTCAGTAGGACAACTTTTCTGACCCTTTCTGGAGCCAAACTGTTTTGCATAAGAATTTGCAACTATATCTAAGTTGTGTCTGAGAATACATTTCAGAATCTACACACAGTTTATCAATTTGTATGTCCTTATTCCTTCCACATCTTACGTATATATAAAATGGTTTCCTATTATGCTCAATAGCTTTACATAAAATTTCTTCAAAAGTTTCTTGACCTTGTCTCATACTGTGCTTAATTTGTTTGTCCAGCTTGTTTATTTCATTTTTCAAAGTTGAAGTTTGGCCTCTTTTCCATTTCTAATATTTTTCTCTCTCACCTTAATCATGTATCCTGTTCTTATGGAACCATATCCTCCTGATGTTGTATGCCTAGATCCTGACGTTAAAACATTTTTTTTTTTTTAATTTTTTGCACTCAAACAATTTCTCTTTCAAAACTCCCAAATTCCTTCTGCAGTTTTTCCACTGAATACATGACTCCAGTTGGTTTTACATATTGACTCTTTTGCTTCCATATAATCTATAATTAACCTAATGTGCATTGGTTTAGATTTCAGTTTAGAAGAATTATCTAGCAACAAATTAACCTTTATAACCCCGTGATCACTGCACATCAACAGTGGTAAAACCTGACATGAAGTAACAGTACTTTCTTTAGGAACACAAACAATGTCTAGTATGTTCCATTCTCTGGTAGTTTTTCCTGAACATAAGTTGTGAATAATTTCCTTACTAATGTTGTTGAATCAATATTACTCCAGTCTGTTTTTGGTACATTTAAGTCCCCAGCCACTATTATTCTATCCTCCTGTGTTTCATGCAAGAAATGTATGAATTTCTGTAGGTCATCAACACTTGACTTTGGTGATCTATACACTCCAACAATTGTTAGATGTTCCAGGGTCGTCTTTATTGTCACAGTTACACAGTCTGTCGTATTGATGTTATCATTGAACATGTAATAATCACAGGTCTTGTAACTATCTTCAGTCCCTATCATAACACCTCCACCTGATTTTTTGTTAGAATGTCTGTTACAGTAAAAACATTTATACCCTGACAGAACTGGTTTCCAGACATTGTTCTTAACTATGTTTTACAAATAATAACAACATCGATCTTGTGTGAATAGCAAATTTTCCAGTAAAAAAATATTATTAATGTTCCTAGCATTAACAACCATCAGAGATGCATCAAATGTTGCTATCTGTGAACAGTTAAATGTCTGACCTGGCAAAAATCATACCTTATGGTCGTCAAATATTGAAAAATATCGGCTGCAAAAATTATTTTCCCTGATCTTGACGAATGCACAGCACCCTGTTTGAACATGTCTGCCTAAAATACCCTGGATGTCCACAGGCAACTCAGGTACTATCTTGACAGAACTCCATCTTTCACATCTTTGGATCAATTGTTCATTTCTTGTGAAAGTAAGAAGAAGAAGGGATAACCTGTGTCAAAACAGACTATTTCCAAACAGTTATCTAAGGCTATTACCTTTTGTTATACTCACCCAAAGAAACTATTCCAGGCAGGGTGAAAGCCCACTTTACAAGGACCATATCTTTTTCTATGGATTTTTGGAAAGGGTTGGAATCTAGAAGTATTCTAGAAGCTGCTATTTGGTCCTCATACATACTTTAACAACGCACTATAAGCTGGATTCATTCTCTAGGTCCATATCAGGCTTTGATAGGACCATTTTCCAGGGGCTACTGGACTCTTCTCCTTCCACCTCCCAAATGTAGTTAGCTAGGGTAATCTACCCATATGGCTAAGCCTACTGCAGTAGTGATCAATATGATGAACATAGTGCAGTCGTACAAGTAAACGTATCATAACATCAGACGTTCGAATGGTCACTGCTGCAGTAGCCACTCCCTCTCCCATCACCCCCCTTATTTTTTGTGAGCTTTTCTTGCCAGGGTGTGGACTTTTTTCCAGCTTTGCCCTTTCAGGGCTCAGTCTCCCTTTCTCTGTTCTCTCTGTTGGTAGGAAAGCTCTGAAGGGCTTCGCACCCAAACCTGTTTTAGTCAGCTCAGCACAAGCTTTCTGACAGTTTGGGCTCATGGAAGGTGCCCCAAAACTTTGGAAGCTCGCCGACTATTATATCCTTGGCAGGATATAACCTATATGGCTAAGGCTACTGCAGCAGTAATCATTTGAAGATATACTATTATGTTAAGTTTACTAACATAACTGTACTTTACTTTCTCTACTTTGTGTGAGTGTCAGTCAGTTACATATTAGAATCTATAATTTCATTTACAACTACATGCATGTATTGCATATGTAAGTGTAGTTTTTTTCTCCCCAGGCCTTCCCTCAAAATGGGTTTGTACAGCAGGACTTCTCCAGCCAACAAAAAGGTAACATGATAATATAATGTAATATAATATAGTCTAATATAATATAATATAATATAATGTAATATAATATAATATAATATAATATAATATAATATAATATAACAATAGTCAGTTTTAAGAATAAACTATTCAGAAGCAAAACCTCTCAGCAGTGAAAAACTAAGACCTTGAACTTTAATGTCAGTGGATTAAATGAATTTCAGTTAACTGTTAAAAGCTGATAGTAAAAATTAAGAAATGCTGTGTTGGTCTGATAACAAACAAAGACAATGAAACACAGACGTGATGGAAAACCTTTTATTGGATCAACATAGGTTTTATAATGATTCAAGCTTTCGGGCTACCATGAGCTCTTTGTTGGGAGTTACTAAGTTACTGGTGTTAGATACACTGCTAAAATATAAACTTGTGTTTAGAAACACAGATGTGATGTGATGCCTTTTATCGAGCCAAGACAGATTTTACCATTACTCAAGCTTTCGGGCTAGTCTTCATTGAGAGTATTACATTACTAATGTTGGATACAGTCCTAAAATATCCATTTGTGCCTAGAAAGGGAAGCACTTAGACAATGCCAGTCAGTTTTTTTTTTAAAAAAGTGCAATATGGATGTTTAATATGACTTTAAATCTCAGAAACATTAAAGCTGCAGATTCCACTCGCATGACGAGTGCACGGAATACAGAAATCTGCAACTGACAAAGAGTCAGAACACTTATGAGGCTGAAAATAAAAATCTTGAAAATGGAAAAAGTTGGTTGCATCAAATAATGCTTGCAGACACATAACACATTAAAAAAATCAAGCTCCACCACTCCTACATTCTCTTTCTGAGTATCCAGAACTGCAGATTAAAGACAATATATATTGTTTTATGTAAAACTGATTATATACCTTTCTGTTCTCTGTGGGTGGCTATGCAGCCACTAAATTAGAATACAAAAAACAAAATTAGCAGTGGTGCAGGGGAGATTGCCCACCACAGTATATGCAGGTGTGCTCATAAATTATGTGATGTCGAGAATACAATATAAGGTATATACAAAAGTTGTACAAAGTTTTCCACATACTGTTCCTTCTAATGGATCACAAAACATGTTAAAAAAGCATCTTTAATAATATATATAAAACAAATGATGCAGTTTTACATTTATATTTGCAGTTGCTCCACTGCCATTACATTTTTCACTTTCTTCACGATATGTACTTTTTTAAACATAAGAGGATGTGAATTGAGTCATAAAAGAAATCTTAGCAAAGTAACCTACATACATCACTCCTACTCATTGTTAAATGCTGTTTATAAATTTAAAAAAAGTAGATTTGTATTACTGAAATAAACTGCCACTTATGACTCATTCAATAACTGTTTCTGCTGCACATGTAAAAATGTGCAATGAATCAATAAGTTTCAAACTTTATAAACTACTGCTGCGCCATGATAAGGCTCTTTAAATTATTCTGTGCTCCATTTTTTTTTTTTTTGTCTTCTGTGTTTTTAACCCTGATGATGTAAACAGGATCCTAAAACTGCTTTCGGTAGCAGTACACTTCCATCTAAAGTACCTTATCTGTTTTTCTTTCTGTTTTTTTTTTTTTGTTTTCCTGTGATATTTTTATCAAGTCCTAACCCCCCTCCCCCACACACATTTTGACTACACTCTGTTATCCTAACAGCAGAACCTCACAAACTCCTGGGACTTGCACTTACTGGTCTGAATATATACTATGAAAAAATATGATAACCACTCCTGTCCTTTGTTCACAGGTTATTGTTATTACCAGTGGCTATTAAAAAAACCTGTAGTCTTGAGAAACTGAACTGCATTACAACACATGGTAGCAGCCCTGTGAAAATGAAGATTTTGCACTCTACAGACACTCTGGAGAATCAGCCTATTATCCTCCCTTATACAGTGGTAAGCACAAGTTGAAATAATCACACTCATCACAGGTCTCAGCTCTCCCTGCCTTAGCCACCATTGATTGGCTTTTCCAATCACTGCATGCAACATACAGTTCACATTTCTCTAGTGGTACAGAACTAGCGAATCAGGCATCTCACAAGTTCCTTCAAAGACAGACATAGAACCCATCTACAAAATCATAAACGTGCTTTAGCTTGCATTCTGGGAGTTATTTCAAAACTAAACCATGCAGGTTCCTCGTCTAGACAACGGTAAGGTCTTGCAACGGGAGTTTCATCCCCCAAGTTCAGCTGAAAGATAATGTGCATATGCCTTTATTCACCCATCTCCCCGCCTGCAGTTTAGTTAAAGGCTCTGCAACAAATAAATAAATCAGATATGGCAACACTGGTAGCCTGCTCTGCCTGTCTTCACCACAAAGAACACTGTACAGTATCTGCTGCCATATGTCAGTGTACCCACCAACCTAAGTTAATCAGTAAATGATTGTCGATATGAACAAAAATGACAGAATCACTAAAAGCAGCAAAAGAGTTAAAAATGCAAACTTTTTGAACATTTACCCTCACCTGCTGTTTGTCCTATTTAATAAATCATCACACAGAGGAACACCTACCTGTTGGCTTGTACTAATTCAATTCCAAAAAGCCCTGGAGGTGGCTGACCTCTAGGGCATTGCAGACTTTTTAAATTGTAACCTTTGCAATAAATGTGAAATGATTCAGGAGTTCTCCTGGCTCTTCTTGTTTCACTTTGTTACTGCACGGAGTACCCTGCTGACTAAAAGTCATCAGGCTCAACCAGCAGTCACCTTCCCCTTAAAAACGCCACCGTTACACAAAACAGGAGTCAATAATTCTATGCAGAATCATACTTTGTAGCTGGAACACATTGCCATGAAAACTATAAATTATAATGTAGCTGTTGTTTACACTTTGAAATAATTAACATAAACGGCATTTGGATGTTGACAATAATGTACTCTGTTCTACTCTTTGTTCTCCAGAGTTAGTCCTATGACAGCAGCCATTAACCCCCAGGAAAAAAATGCAATGACTTATTCACCTCCAGTCAAACTAATGAAGCATTGCATTCTTTTAATAGTTTGAGCAACTTATTACTTAAACAGATTACTAAAAATTGTATATATTGGCGTACATGGTCTACATCTATCTACACCCATACTCTCTAGAAGAAGGCATGCACACCTATGAACAGACACTGAACCTAAGCAATAAATTCAATGAAACAGTAACAGGGAAGACATCTCAATGCTGACGGTGCTCCCAATTCACTTTGAAAACAGGAGAATCCAGGCTACAGACCATATAGGGAATTTTGTAAGTAGCCCCCAGCAGTCACGTATCAAAACAGGGGATGCTGGGCATCTGCCACCATACTGCACATCTTGATGAAGAACCCAGATGCAGAGAACAGGCTAAAATGCACCACCTTCCACTGAAAATGCAGCTCAAATTGGTGGCACCTAAGTGGCTCTTAAATGCTAACATGCCAGTAAGCATCCATCTTGTTCAGTTTAATCCACATCAACAAAGAAGCAGAAGCATGAAGGCCAGAAGGGTGGTCTTGAGAATATTCCCGTAACCGAAAGAAGTCTGAGATGAGAAAGGACCCCCACCCTTCCATGATTTCTTTGGGACTAGTAAAACACAGGATATAGCTCTCTTCCATGCTCCCATTTTGAAATAATTTTTATGGACTCACATAAAAGTAAGGATAATGATGGTGCCACAAGGCCATCTAACACCAAACAGACTATCAGAAGAAAGAGTGACAAACATGGCCTCAGCAAGTTCAGAAAGTGTCCCCTTTATATGATATCTAGCATTATTTTTTGCTGGATATTGTTTCTCCAAACATGAGCAGCTAAAAGAACCCCTTCCTCCTGGTGCGGCCAAATGGAAACAACCAGGACTGTTATGGAGGTCTGACTTGATCAAAACTAAAAGAATCTAAGGGCAAGGGGTAATGCATCATGCTGTTTGGCAGGACTGTCCTTATGCCTTGCAGACTTTTTTCTGCTGAAGAACTGAGAAGATTTACATAAGGAGTTTGAAAAAGCAGAACTGCCAACATCTCATACTATGAAAACTGTCTTGCCCCCCTTTTAAAAGGGACCTATTAAAGAGAGCACCGTACCAAAATGGGGCACCCAGGATGGCTTACTGCAACTCATGTAATTTGCGGAGACTAAAGCAAGCCTTCATGTGCAAGCAAGCACTGGTGGACATAAAACTTGGTCCAAACATCTTGAAACAGCATGGAACCCAAGTGACAATGCCATACTGACAGCTTTCTCAAAAAACACTTATTAGAATTTGGAACAGATGGCATCTTTCCAGGGCTGTCTGTTGTGGACTAATAAAGCTAATAAAATATAGACTCACTCAGTTTTCAAACAACATTAGACCTCCAGCAGAAGCTACTGAGTTACTGATAATTGATATTGTGTCCTAATACCCACTAATGCAGAGGAATGTAGGGCAGAAGACATATATTTCCATACGTGCTAAAGCAGACATTTTAAGAAATATCAGCGAGAGAAAAATACGTTGTGCATGGTTTAGATGCTTAGATATGACATAAATACTTGAGAAAGAGAGAAGGGAAAGTGTGTCTGTCTGCCTATAATGAGTGACAGTGGAGTGCATATCCTGTTCCAAAGAATTTAAATATAAGTTCTTTCCAAATGATACAGTTTAAAAAGAGTTAATCCTCAATAGAAAAAGCAAGTTCAAGTCATGAAACCTAATGGGAAGATAAGCCACAATAATAAAAATGTGCTGGAACTTTACGTGCAACCCAAGGAAGAAACCAGTACATCATTACTTACTAGTCTGTCATAACATGAAAAACACGTAACATAATTTTCTTAAAACAAACAAAAAAAAATACAAAGTGGACAAGACATGTTACTAAGTCAGGTATACAGCAGGTTCTGCTAGAAGAATAAGATGCTGGTCTATATCTTAATGCCCTAAATTAGGTGTCCAGAAATGTAAGACAAAGATGGCCTGATCACTCCAACACAGATCTCTGTAAGAAACCCATCAAAATAGCTTCTGCTGAAGGTTTCACTTAGTCTGAAAACTCAGACACTCTTCTTTACTAGCTATATCTTGCCCATGTTTGCTGTTAGCTTTTGCATACTCAAGGTTCAGCTGCTCATGGCTCAAGGTTCTACTCCTTATGGCTCATTTACCTAGATTTGAATGTTTATGTGTGTATTTGGGTGTGTCTATAAATATACTTTTTCCAGGTTTGTGCAACCTCTTAGGTTGTACATTTATAGACCACGGGTCTGGGGGCAGAGCCCCCATAAGAATGGGTTGGAGAGGGGGCCTGCTTACTGCAAAAGCAAATTTTTAAAACTCATTGCTGATCATGAGTAGACTTTCACTAGTGCAATCAGCAAAGAATTAGTACAACTTGAGCAGTTCGAGTTCAACTTAATGCTTGCTCTTTTAACTTGGTTACCTATGGATGATTCAAGAAAGGAAGAGAGGTTTCAGTAACCTCCACCATATAAAAGAAGAAGCTATCCATTTATAAGTGACCAACAAGGGTGAATGTAAGGGTACACTTCAGTTGGTTGACAGACTAAATTATCGAAACTGACGTGGTTGATAACACATGATTGACAATTTAGTCTGTCAATCAATTTGAACACCAGGAAACAAAACAATTGTTTTGCTGGGAAGCAAGCCTCCCTACACACTCCACATGGGGGGCTGTGCCCCCCACCCCTAGTTAATTACATATATATCAACTCTGGGAGCGCACTACAGTTTGAAAAGGGGCACAATCCCCAATCTCCACTGTAGCATGATCTCAGTCAAATTAGTTGACAAACTGTCAATTATGTGGTTTTGACAATTTAGGCCATCGACCAACTGAAGTAGACCCGGCTGCAAGTCTTGATGTCTCCAAGCTGCAAAACAGAGCATTACAAGTTACAGGGTCACAGGGTGGGATAGCCCATGATTTATCTACTTTTTTTTCACAAACAGGCATTTAGCTACATAGCTGCTTTTAATGGGAAGAATTGGGAAGCAAAGGACATAAATGGATTTTGTCATACTAAGCACTTCTCTAAATGATGCTCTTCAGTATGAAGCAAGCAGGAGAGGCTCACCTACTAAGTTCAACAACAGCTGCAGAGTCAAAAAGGAATGGTGAAAGGGTCTGCCAGCTAGCAAATGAGGATAATGTTTACTCCAGCCCCTTGCAAAGGATATGTAGTAACACAAGTGGTATGATCAAACAGTGAGTTTCCATTGTAATTCTGAGAACTGTTACTGCAATCCTAGGAACAGCAAGTGTTTAACAGTGACTATGGGGTATATGTGTGTACGGGGGAATACACACACACACACACACACACACACATATATATATATATATATATATATATATATATATATATACATATATCTATGGTGAGTGCATCAGCAAAGTCTTGAGTGCTCATAAAAGTGAACACAGACAGAGTGATCATTTTACATCAAAGTGTAAAATGATCGAACATCAAAAATACAAAAATTATTATTATTTTTTTTTTTTGCAGGAGGGCAGGCATCCCTGTGCCTCCCACACCCCACTGCTAATAACATACACTAACTCTTGACATAGCACAATGGCAAGTAAGGTCAAATTCACTTATCCCACTGCAAGGTGATCCAGTGCAAAACACTGCTGGCAGAGATTCCATGTAACAAAACATTCTCTCACATGAGCATTTGCTTTTATTTTTTACAGCAGTAAAAACATTTGTTCATGTCAGCGTGTGCTTTTGTCAACTGTAAGTATATATATGTATTATATGTATAGGTATGTATGTATATCTATGTATGTGTGTGTGTGTGTGTGTGTGTGTGTGTGTGTGTATATATATATATATATATATGTCCCCTTCAAAACATCTAAAACCCGTAACATCTAATTTCATAACATTGAGACCAGAACATCTAAAACCCATAACATTGAATTTCATAACATCTAACAGTACAAATCACATGAAAATAACATCCCATCCACATATAACAACATGTAACAACCCCAAACTACCAAACACACTTTTTATTACATTTCTGCAGAGGGCTTGATACAGTGGGGTTAGGAAATTAACTTTTTCCCACTGTACTGCGATCTTGGAGTTGGTATATTTAATTTACGGTGGGTATGGGGGGCAGAGACCACGACATAGGGGGGTGCAGGGGGTCTTGCCCCCCCTGCAGAAATGTAGTAAAAAGTGTGTTTGGTAGTTTGGTGTCGTTATATGTGGAAGGGATGTTATTTTCTTGTGATTTGTAGTGTTAGATGTTATGAAAGTCGATGTTATGGGTTTTAGATGTTTTGGGTTTTAGATGTTCTGGTCTCAATGTTATAAAATTAGATCTTTCAAAGTAGACCTATATATATATATATATATATATATATATATATATATATATATATATATATATATATATATATATATATATATGTGTGTGTGTGTGTGTGTAAATCAAAAAGTAGAATAAACATTTGGTAGAAGGTTTTGTGGGTATACAAAAAAGATAGAATGCACAAATGAATGGTCTACAAGGCTGTGGAGCACATCATCATGGAACTCATTAAAAGAGATATTGGGAGCCTCCAAACACTGGACCCTACCCAGTTTGGTTTTGTTAAGGGCAGATCATGCCTCCTAAACCTGGTGGACTTCTTTGAGACAGTTACCAAGACTTTAGACGAGGGAAAGAAGGTTCACACAGCCTACCTAGACCTCGCAAAGGCTTTAGACACCATTCCCCATTCTGGTATTATAGACAAGCTCACCAGCCTGAAAATAAACCCCCTACGTCATGAGATGGGTTGCCAATTGGCTCATGGATAGAACCCACACGGTGAGAGTTGCAGGCTCTAGGTCCGACTCTAAACCGGTTACAAGTGGTGTCCCCCAGGGCTCAGTGCTGAGACCCCTCCTTTTCAGTATATACTTCTCAGAGGTATCGGCAAGCACAGGAGGACTATGGCTGACCAAGTTCAGACGACTGCAAACTGGGGGCCATAATTTACTCTCCGGCTGATACAGACATCCTCCATAAGGGTCTAACTGAGACGGATACATGGTGTCAAAATCATGGCCTCAAGCTAAATGCCAAAAAAGTACATAGTCATCCCCTTTGGAAAAAAAAAACAAAGTACCCGTGAACTACCACATACGTGGTAGTCCCCTAAATACAGAAAATGTAATAAGGGATTTGGGGACCCAAGTAGATAGTAATCTCTCCTTTGATAATCATATTGCCAAGGTGGTTAGAAAATCCTTCTATGTGGCCCAACTAATCACAAAAGGGTTCGCATCTAGAACAAAAGAGGTTATTGTGTCCCTCTGCTCATCACTCATCAGACCCATCATAGAGTACAACGCCCCATTTGGGATGTACCTTACAAGACACCTGCAACAGCTGGAAAGACCACAGAAGTACCTCATCAAGAGGATTACTGGCCTCAAACAGATGCCTTATACAGCCCGAATGAAGAAACTCCAGCTGTACTCAGTTGCATACCGCTTACTCAGAGGTGATCTCTGCCTGACATACAAGGCCATGTCAAACCCAGAATTGATGGACATGCTCCACTTAAAAAAAAAAAAAAAGAAAAGCA
This sequence comes from Protopterus annectens, assembly GCF_019279795.1. Lineage (NCBI taxonomy): Eukaryota > Metazoa > Chordata > Ceratodontiformes > Protopteridae > Protopterus > Protopterus annectens. The sequence goes on from NC_056749.1 coordinate 350,330,824, forward strand.
AATCCCCAAGAGCAAACCTCACCACAATGATAAATAGGATGTGCTGGAGGGATAGATTCCTGTCCCAGAGACTCCCCATGCTTTGGAACAGGATTCCAATCTACATTAGGCAGAGCCCCTCACTAACACTCTTCAAAAGAAACCTTGCGAGTGAATGGGAAACAGAAAATTTAGCCTGGGGATCACTGCAGTGGCTCTGCTGGACAGAGGCACAGGGAACTAATGGCTCTGCTGGACAGAGGCACAGGGAACTAATCTAAGGGGGTGGCGAAAGCCAACATATTCTGGCTAGGCTTATAGATGCCTTCGGGCAGATAGCCTAGTACTTACCCATGAACCTATAATACTCATTTAAGAGAATCTCATACATATGGTTGAAATTTATATAGTGTATCTAAGCAGGAGCTGGCAGGAAAATGAATGTTTGAATGAAAAAGTGACAGTTGTGGAGATGTGTAAGACTATGTTACAGCCGTTGTGAATATGCAAGTCTTTGTGGTTTAAGCTTAAAGTACAGGTAAGGGGATACCTTTGATGTTGTACATGTTTTGTGTTGTCTGTGTTCTAATTCTTTTTGTCTTGGGTACTGGTACGGTTAGGGAAACGTTTTTAGTAACGTAATATGCAGGATCAGGGGTAGGGTTAGGGGGAGGCGTAGGAGTCGAGTTATGGTTAGGGTTAGCACACGAGTAAGATGGTACAGCAGGGAAAGAAAATGTATATCTACTCCTTGTAGCAGCTTGATGTTCCTCTTTCTCTACGTTAAAAGCTAAACACAGTACTTAATATGTGGCCTCAGCAAGGCCCAGAAGAATGACAGTAGTACTCATTTGCATCCTGAATGTATCCCTCTACGGATAACCATACCCAAACATTCTGTTCACTGCTGCCAGTCATGCCTCCATCTTGCCTGATCTGTAGATTCACTCATTCTTCTTTGGGATAACAGCCCACAGACCTGTTCATTTCTCCTTACCAGGTGACCTTGGTTTCAAAAGATTATCAGGAAGAGATGGAATGAAGCAGCAAATGGCCACCTCTCAAATCCTGACGTGATGGTGGTAATGAGATGGTGATGAGTCGAGGAACAACTCCCCCCAGTTTATATATATATATATATATATATATATATATATATATAAACTCTGTTGCTGCACAACAGTGGAGAAAAGGTGAAACCTCTATGTTTACTGAAAGTGCTTTACAGTGTAATCACCTTGAAGTAAGTAGACTTGCAGAAGTAGAAGTAGAACACCTGTGATAGTCAGACAGTAAGTATGGTATCTTCTTAATGCACTGATTCTTCCTAGCGGAATTTGAGGTACATGCTGTGCAGAGCTATTCACTTCTGCATCAGTTCAGGGTGCACCTGTGACCAATACACACAAAGAAGTGTCCATACTGAAAGGTCTGCATTGGTTGCCCATTTGTGAGCTGATGCAGGAATGAGGGGCATAGGCTAATTCATAGAAAAGCTCCAAGTTTAGTGGTGGTAGCCATGACACTGCACAGAAAATGAATCACCTAGGGTAATGAAGTCCCATGATTAAGGTGGCATTATATGGTTGGGTAGGGCTGGGGCATTCAGCATGAAGAACTGGGGGCATCTGATGCATGTGAAACGTCCGGACATTCAGCATGAAGAACTGGGGGCATCTGATGCATGTGATGGGTCTGTCTTAACAGATACAAAGTAATTACTGTCTGAGTGTGATATAAAGACTCTAACACATTCACAAAACACAGGCCGATTTATTGAATGTCAGTCTGGCCACCTGATGGTCATATGAATTAACAATCTTTGTAAATTACTTTTTATGATATGATCCCAACAATTTACCACTACGTATGAATAGAGATCTGAGAAGCACAAAAAAAAATGAAGCAAGTCAGTCAGATGGAATTACCATGAAAAATTAAAATTACTTTCCAGGTTTCTTTCTGCTGTGTTATGGCAGTCACCTTTATGACAATACATTTTACAATGTGAAGGCAGCCTTGATTAGTATGGAAAAGTACTCAAAAGAACCACACAGTATGTTCACAGCAAGATAGAAATTTAAAGGGCATAAGAAACTCACTGAAACTGAACAGCAGGACTGCCTTCATGTACAGGTACTCGTCCATTGTAACTTGTAGCCAGGCCAGCTCTTGCGATAGGCGACACATCCACAAGCAGTGCTCATACATAGAGGATTTTTGCATTCTGTACCTTGGTAGAAAAGACAAAGTAGTTTTAAAACAATTATGAAAGAAGATGGCATAACAGCAGACATAAAAAAATCTCTAGCAATGGGTTACAGAATATGGTACCCTGATAATCAAGTATAATGACCCTGTGAATCCTTTAAAGGGTAGGCACTGAGGTTGTCTTCAGGTCATTATTATTTTGTTTGGTACACTCCTGTGTCTGTATTATAGGTCACTCAGTGATATGTCTACTTTCATCACAAGTTTAATTCCTAGTCCCTAAATGAGAGCACTGAAACAGTTTTCCCATTTTGGCAGCAGGCTAAGTTACAGGTGATATGACATAATGAGGCTGAGTAGATGCTACACTATCACAGAAACCTAACATAAACAGTGACGGTTGTGGGAGATATCCTCTTTTCTCTAAAGGTCTTCTGTCAAAAAAAAAAAAAAACTGTACTCTGCCATGGCCCATATGAGAAGAAAAACATTTGTGGTGCACCAAGGCCTCCCCTTTGTCATCTGTGACTTCAGTGACCTAAGCCTGTTACTGAACTTGTGTCACTGGTCATCTGGTCATACAGGCATGATTCCAACTGTTGTGCACATCAGTGAGGGCTAGACAGGTATTGTCTCATCTTTAGATGTGAATCAGTCCTACAGAGGTGGGCAACCTGAATGTCATTCGCATTTCTCCTGCCACAGACAGCTCCTAGACAGCACGTCTGACAAACATGCTTCTGTACTGAAATGTTCAAATGAAAATAAAGTAAAATTGTAATGATAATCACTGTTCCAGCAGCACAGACTAAAATGTACATGAACTAGGAGAATTTACAGAATGAATTAATTGGCCAATTTGAGATCAGTACCAGTGTCAGAAATGAAGGCACACCCTAAGCACATCTGAACTTGAGTACAGTTCAGTCTCTCACAGTAACCAAACTAAAACTAGACTCTGAAGTGAAACCACAGATGTCATTGAATTTATTTTATTTAACATTTGTTTACTGAGAAAGTCCGACTGGGACAGAGCTCATTTTCAGTGGAGGCCCAGGCGCATGTCTTTTGAATGTGGGAGGAAAGCAGAGCACCCGAAGGAAACCCACGCAAACACATAGAATGCACCCCAGCCGAGAATCGAACCAGTGAACCTATTGCTGTGATGCGTCAACGCTAACAGCTGCACCACAGTGTAACTCACTAGCTTCCAACATGTGCATTTAAAAATTATAGCTAAAATGGCATAACATCTGCAGCAAGCTAAGCAGACAGCAGATCAAATTTTACCTGTTACTTCTGCAGATCTGAAAGTTGTGACACAAAATTCAAGCCAAACGAGTTAATATTCCCTACTAGGCACTAGAATAAATGTTAGAACAATCTGTGTAAGATCTCTGTATTTCTGGACTGGAATCACAGAAAGCACATAGAATTTCACAGTACTGTGGGCACAGTGGCACAGTGCCTAGGTCTCTTATGACTTTAATCATTGTGCAGCACAGAAACAGAGAGGCAGGGAAAGAAAGACAGAAATGGAAAAAAAGGCAAGAGTTAATCCTGGTACTGACACTTTGGATTATAGTCTTAGCAAACAACCAGTGCATATACTTCAATCTTGTCTTTGGCATTAGATAAAACAGAAGTGGGGGAGATTCACTGTAGGAAAATGTTGTTGTCTTTCGGCTTTTCCCAGTTAAGGGTCGCCATAGCGGAACTCCGGTCCGCTAATGATTGGCAGTAGATTTTCAAGAACGCCGAGGTGCCAGCTCGACGTTCAACCTTCAATGAAGGCACGCCCATTTACGCATGTCTTTCGAACGCCCACCCAGCCGCGGGGAGGACATGCAGACTCCACACAGAAGGCACTCCCCACACTCCAGTCGAGAATCGAACAGGAGAACCTCTTGCTGTGAGGCAACAACGCTACCACTGCACCACCGCAGAATTCACTCACTGTAGGAAAATACTGAAATTTATTAAAGCTAACAGTAGCACACAGTCAACTACCTCAACATAATGTATTTATAAGTGTTAAGTCACATTAAAATCCTTATATATATGCACAAATATGACAATATTAACAATAAATCCATAACTGAATTTAAACTAAAACATCCACATTATCAAAAAGAAAAAAGCTGGTACATATGATCAAAAGGCAGCTTACTGCATGTAGAAAAACTTGACTGAGAAAACAAACTGGATATAAGAAAAATACGCTAGCCAGGGAGTACAGCATGTCTCAGTTTTTTTTTTCTTATTTTCAGATTACTGCATGTACTGGCTTTTTTTTCTGTCCAAGACTGTGGTACAGTAGGCATCCTTGGACTTTATCCTTTCCTCCCAGTGTTGCAGTCTCAGAGTCGGCATATCTAATTAATAGCGTGTGGTAGTGATTAAGGTTGAAGATTGCCCCCGCAAAAAAAAAAACAAAAAAAAAAAATTATACTGTGTTTCATTTGTTTCTTAATCTTCTGCTGATCAAGCATTTGTGCTTGATCATTCGACGTATGTCAATGTGGTTTTTCAGTGTAGTGTACAACACATGATACATACCCACACAAGGGAAAAAATGTCCAGTTCAAACCAGAAGGCACTTTTTTTTTTTTTTTTTATTTTACAGCAGACCCAGGTTTCACCACAAAGGCTTTCTCAATACTGTATCCATTCAAGCCCATTGAAAATATATAAACACACCAAACTGCATTACTGATCCCTCCACCAATCAAATTTAACAATGCACATCTGCTTAGTAAAATAATATGCAACAAACCTATTTTATTTACAAAAAAACCCTTTAAACTTGTCAATAATTCTGTTGGAATACTGTTTTTCCCTTAAATATTTACGTAATATATCGGCCTCTTAATATAACCCTCTTGTGTATTGCAAATTCTCTTTAACCTGATGAACTGTAATTTAGGCAAATTAAATACATGCCTGGGATGCCAGCTAATGGCCAATAAAAGGGAACTTTAAGCAAATGATTTATGAAAAATATTAATAGTAACACTACCAATTTCATTTTAACCAATTTGACATCTAAAAATTCTATTTCATCTTATGCAAGCCATAAACTTAATATTAAATCTGTTATTATTTCAACTTTAAACACATACAATATTTCTTTCTTCCCTCCTTCCCATATCAGCTAGCAATCATTAACAAAACATTTCCATATACTAACTCTCCCCAAATATAGGTTATAGTTGTCATTCATAATAAAGATGCCCTCCAAATACCAGATAAAAATATCAGCATATATGGGTGCAAAAGTTATACCCATAGCCATACCACTCATTTGTAAAAAGCACTTCTGTCTACAATAACAAATGTTTTTAGTCAAGACTTTTCCAACAATGCAATCAAAAAAATTATTAAATTCACCAGTATTAACTGAGATCTTTTCAAGAAATATCTAACATGGTATGTTCATGGGGGATAATTATATACAAAGGCTGGAGATCTAATATACTTGCATAAGAAGAAAATGTTTGTTTTCTCTATTACATTTATGAAAGCATTCATATCTTTAACCAGTATTTTATTATATAAAGTAATGGTTTCAAATATTTTTCCCAAAAAGTAGAAATGAATTCCATAAAGGACACAGTACCTGAAACAATGGATCTACATGGTGACTGGACTATGCCCTTACGAATTTTAGGTAATAGGTAAAGTATAGGCAGCTTTGGATTGCCAACCCTTAGTTGATGGAGCACTTGCTAGTCAACAATGATCCTTTCCCAAGCCTTGTTACAAAGGATTTCATCAATACCCTTTTTGATCCAAAGCTGAATGTTTATAAAACTCTTTATCCAATAACTGCCTTTCTACTTCCTTCTCACAGTCCAACCTAGACCACACCATAATAACCCAACCCTTAATGGTCAGCTGCCTATAGTTGATGTAAACTAAAACTGACCTCTTTTTTGTCACTACACTCTGGTCAACAAAACAGATGGTTGACAATTTTGTGAGATCACACAATCTTCAAGATTGGGGGAATATGCCCTTGATTATGCACCCTCAGAGTTGGAATACATATTAAGTAGGGCGTGGAGGTGGTGCAGTCCCCAGCATGGAGGGTATAGGTGGGCTTGTCCCCTACAAAAATACTGTTTTAAAATTTACAAGGTGCAAGGAATAGCCTTGCAGTATGCAAAGAAGCATGTCGACATTGGTTTGTTAACTTTAGCAATGAAGTAGTTGTAGTAATTTGAGGATTGCCACTATATATATATATATATATATATATATATATATATACATATATATATATATATATATATATACATATATATATATATATATATATATATACATATACACACACACACACACACACACACACACACACACACACACACACACACACACACACACACATATATATATAGAGAGAGAGAGAAAAAGTAGTGTCATGATCCATTTCAGTATTCATACCCAAAGTAAGCAATATATTGCATTTATAAATAAAACATGCCTCCTGCCTTTTTAATAAAAGTTCCTTTTTATGATGTTCCTGGTACCACACACTCAAACATTCCCATCTGAAAGTGGACAAATTACCCCTATGTCATTTACAAAAGTGCTCGGCCTCTGAATTCTGGAAATCATACTTTCCAATAGCAGAAGAGGCTCTAAAAGCTACACCTCTAAGTGTCTTGTAATTTTACCCATATAAAATACTTTGCAAGAGCACCAACTCACATAAACAATATACCATACATAAAATAAAGGGCAGGTGATGCAAAAAAACTTTTTTTTTGGAAACATAACATTTTAGGTTTGAAAAACAAGCACACTGGAACTGAGTAGCCTGAAATAAGTATATTTCTAAATAAGGTATCAAAATAAATTTTTGTTTTTATTGTTGACTTCAACTTACTGTTACTGATGAGATTTGATGTTATTACAGTATTGGTGAAACTACAAGACGATTAAAGGTACTTGGTCTTTTCAGGCTTGATAGTTGTTGCTGAAGCACCTACCAAGGGGAGAAAACGCTGAGAGAAGAAAGGAGCCACTTTTGAGATTTTAAGTATATTCTTCAGATTTATTGTTTGAAATTATTGCATTGCCACCTACTTTTCGGCATTTTCTGGCTAGCTAAAGTTGATATCTTCATTAGAAACAGTATTTAGAACACATCTAGAGCCTGTTTACTGCATTTCCTGTGTTGCACTTAATTTAAAATCGTTTTTTCTTAAAACTGCATTTTACCTGCCTCTGGCCTAGCACTCAAGTGTGGGGTCATTTATTGCACTGTTCTGACTAGTTTACTGTATGTTTATCTCTGCTACCTTTAAAAAAAACAAAAAAAAATCTTGCTTTTTTCCAACTTTCTGTAATTTAAAAAGTTCAGTTACAGAGTTGCTGTTCTGAACTGTTTGTAAGTTTCTTGGAGGCCAGTGCTTTCTTGGGCTAAAGGGAAGTCTCTGTGTTCATCAGTGGGAGTGGTTAACACTGAGCAGCCTGCCTGTCCCTGTAGGAGTAGTTACTGCCTAGAAACTGTAGTTTTATTGGCCATTTTGGGTCAATTCCAAACTCCTTGATCTCTCTCTCTTAAAACTCTGCTGCCTCATGGTTTTAGCATCTTTTTAGGCTTGATAATTGTTGATGAAGCACCTACTAAGTAGAGAAAATGCTGATAGAAGAAAGGAGCCACTTTTGAGATTTTAAGTATTTTCTTCAGATTTATTATTTGAAATGATTGAATGGCCGCCTACTTTTTGGCATTTTCTGGCTAGCTAAAGTTGATATCTTCATTAGAAACAGTATTTAGAACACATCTAGAGCTTGTTTACTGCATTTCCTGTGTTGCACTTAATTTAAAATCGTTTTTTCTTAAAATTGCATTTTACCTGCCTCTGGCCTAGCAATCAAGTGTGGGATCATTTATTGCACTGTTCTGACTAGTTTACTGTTTGTTTATCTCCGCTACCTTTAAAAAAAAAAAAAAAACAAACAAAAAAATCTTGCTTTTTTCCAACTTTCTGTAATTCAAAAAGTTAAGTTACAGAGTTGCTGTTCTGAACCTTTTGTAAGTTTCTTGGAGGCCAGTGCTTGCTTGGGCCAAAGGGAAGTCTCTGTGTTCATCAGTGGGAGTGGTTAACACTGAGCAGCCTGCCTGTCCCTGCAGGAGTGGTTACTGCCTATAAACTGTAGTTTTATTGGCCATTTTGGGTCAGTTCCAAACTCCTTGATCTCTCTCACTTAAAACCCTGCTGCCTCGTGGTTTTGGTGTCTTTTCAGGCTTGATAGTTGTTGCTGAAGCACCTACCAAGGGAAGAAAATGCTGAGAGAAGAAAGGAGCCATTTTTGAGATTTTAAGTATCTTCTTCAGATTTATTGTTTGAAATTATTGCATTGCCGCCTACATTTCGGCATTTTCTGGCTAGCTAAAGTTGATATCTTCATTAGAAACAGTATTTAGAACACATCTAGAGCCTGTTTACTGCATTTCCTGTGTTGCACTTAATTTAAAATCATTTTTTCTTAAAATTGCATTTTACCTGCCTCTGGCCTAGCACTCAAGTGTGGGGTCATTTATTGCACTGTTCTGACTAGTTTATTGTTTGTTTATCTCTGCTACCTTTAAAAAAAACAAAAAACTACCCAAAAAATCTTGCTTTTTTCCAACTTTCTGTAATTTAAAAAGTTCAGTTACAGAGTTGCTGTTCTGAACTGTTTGTAAGTTTCTTGGAGGCCAGTGCTTGCATGGGCTAAAGGGAAGTCTCTTTGTTCATCAGTGGGAGTGGTTAACACTGAGCAGCCTGCCTGTCAGTATAGGAGTGGTTACTGCCTAGAAACTGTAGTTTTATTGGCCATTTTGGGTCAATTCCAAACTCCTTGACCTCACTCCCTTAAAACCCTCCTGCCTCGTGGTTTTGGCATCTTTTTAGGCTTGATAGTTGTTGCTGAAGCCCCTACCAAGGGGAGAAAATGCTGAGCTAAGAAAGGAGCCACTTTTGAGATATTAAGTATTTTCTTCAGATTTATTGTTTGAAATGATTGCATTGCCGCCTACTTTTCAGCATTTTCTGGCTAGCTAAAGTTGATATCTTCATTAGAAACAGTATTTAGAACACATCTAGAGCCTGTTTACTGCATTTCCTGTGTTGCACTTAATTTAAAATATTTTTTTCTTAAAATTGCATTTTACCTGCCTCTGATCTAGCACTCAAGTGTGGGGTCATTTATTGCACTGTTCTGACTAGTTTACTATTTGTTTATCTCTGCTACCTTTAAAAAAACAAAAAACAAAAAAAAAATCTTGCTTTTTTCCAACTTTCTGTAATTTAAAAAGTTCAGTTACAGAGTTGCTGTTCTGAACTGTTTGTAAGTTTCTTGGAGGCCAGTGCTTGCTTGGGCCAAACGGAAGTCTCTGTGTTCATCAGTGGGAGTGGTTAACACTGAGCAGTCTGCCTGTCCCTGTAGGAGTGGTTACTGCCTAGAAACTGTAGTTTTATTGGCCATTTTGGGTCAATTCCAAACTCCTTGATCTCTCTCTCTCTTAAAACCCTGCTGCCTCGTGGTTTTGGTGTCTTTTCAGGCTTGATAGTTGTTGCTGAAGCACGTACCAAGGGGAGAAAAGCTGAGAGAAGAAAGGAGCCACTTTGAGATTTTAGGTATTTTCTTCAGATTTATTGTTTGAAATTATTGCATTGCCGCCTACTTTTCGGCATTTTCTGGCTAGCTAAAGTTGATATCTTCATTAGAAACAGTATTTAGAACACATCTAGAGTCTGTTTACTGCATTTCCTGTGTTGCACTTAATTTAAAATCGTTTTTTCTTAAAATTGCATTTTACCTGCTTCTGGCCTAGCACTCAAGTGTGTGGTCATTTATTGCACTGTTCTGACTAGTTTACTGTTTGTTTATCTCTGTTACCTTTAAAAAAACAAAAAAAAAACCAAACAAAATCTTGCTTTTTTCCAACTTTCTGTAATTTAAAAAGTTCAGTTACAGAGTTGCTGTTCTGAACTATTTGTAAGTTTCTTGGAGGCCAGTGCTTGCTTGGGCTAAAGGGAAGTCTCTGTGTTCATCAGTGGGAGTGGTTAACACTGAGCAGCCTGCCTGTCCCTGTAGGAGTGGTTACTGCCTAGAAACTGTAGTTTTATTGGCCATTTTGGATCAATTCCAAACTCCTTGATCTCTCTCTCTCTTAAAACCCTACAACTCTCTTTTTTTTTCAGCGGTCTTGCGCACTGAGGAGCGTCGGGCAGCGCCGCCTAAACAGGTTTAAACTATTCCCGGCTCCACAAAGTCTGCTCTTCATTTTTTCCCTTAGAACTGTTCAAACTCTCAAAGTAAGCACTCTATTCTCTTTCTAAAGCCCTGCACTTGCTCAAATCTTATAAGGAAACACTAACTAACTAAAGCACTACACCCTCCTAGACTTCTCATAAGTACTAGGCTCCCGATTGGTCCTTTCTGATCAGTGAAAAATCAGTTCCCTTTACTAATCTGATCAATAAAAAAAAAAAATCAGTTCCCTATACTAATCTGGTATGTCCACGGGTCAGTTTCCGGGTTACTCTCCAGTCCAGCTGGTGAATCTGGGAATCCTGAGGCAATGTTACAATTGCTTTATGTACACAGACAACCCTCACCTCCTTCCAACAAACTCTAATACATGTGAGAGATGCATTTACACAGCCAAACTGTAGGCAGAGCTCTCTCAACCCAAGACTGGCACAGTCAGTCAGGAGGAAAAGGTAACCACCCGCACCACAAATCCAGTCTCACACAGACCTATTGCATCTGCAAACCTAACACATAAACACACAAAAACATACTCGGAGACTCTAAATAAAAATCTGCCTAAGCAGCAAAAACCTTCAAAGGAGACACCCAAGCAACAGCCACCCCTCAAAAATACCCACAAATCACATATTTCACAAAGTCAGTGTGCCACACAGTCACAGCCCTTAAGGCTAAACAACACACCAAATACACTTATTATAGGGGACTCTATTGTCCGGCACACTTACGTCCCACTCACCAGACTGAACAAGGAGAAGGTCACTGTAAGCTGCCTGTCGGGTGCCAGGATCCGCCACATAACTCAAGCACTCGGGTCACTCCAAAGCAAGTACAAATATGACTCCATCATTGTCCATGCTGGTGTGAATGACCTGAGACGTACTCCCCTGGACTACATGAAAAGAGATATAGAGGAGCTCTCTGATCATGTAGCCCAGGCTGGTATGACACTGACTTGAGTAGCATCTTGCCTCACCAAGAATGTTGCCACAGTATAAAGACAAAATGATCAGTTTCAACAACTGGCTAAAGTATTGGTGTCATTCAAAGGGGATCCAGTGTCTGTCAGCCTGGGATGACATGCTCGACAAGCCAGTTGCTTCACTAGGGACGGCTGCACCTGTCACCCTTAGGCTTTCGTATACTGGCCAAGGCTCTTGCCACCCCCATAGTGCCTTTTTTAGGCAAGGCTCAAAGTACAAACCCACCTCCATAGACAACCCAAGAATAAAAAACCTAAAGGTAATGCTACTCAATGCCAGAAGTCTAAACCTCAAGATGCACGCACTCAAGACTCTCCTCAGTATGGAGAAAATCGATGTCTGTGCAGTAACAGAAACCTGGTTCAAGGCTCCTGAGAGCACTCCAGCACTACCAGGTTATAACTCATACCATGCTTTTCGGCCTCAAAACTCGGACCGAAGCAAAAAAGGAGGGGGAGTATCTGTATTCATCAAAGATATCTACACCTCCAGGTTAGTGGCACTGCACGAAGCATCGGAGACCATCCATGTGCAACTAACAGAGGGCAAAACTGCCTTTCAGTTTGTAGCCTGCTACAGATCATCCTCCCTTTTACAGGAACCCCACTTGGCATTCCTGAGAACACTGGAGAATATGAAGGTCTCTCCAAACACCATGATATTGGGTGACTTCAACTACCCAAACATTGACTGGGAAAATTATTTAAGCCCAAACACCCTCACCCAACGGTTCCTTGAATTTGTAAACTCTAACGCTATGGAACAACTGGTCACCACTCCCACAAGAGGGGACAACATATTGGACCTGGTCATCACCAACATGGGGACTCTATGTTCCACACCAGAGGTAAACCCCTCATTGGTAAGATCAGACCATAAACTAACTTCCCTGGACATCCATATCCCGTCCCCACCCCCAGCCAAGGAAACCACTGTAAAAATTTTCTCAAAAGCTAAATTCACACTTCTCAAGACTGAGGTGGAATCCTTCAAAGCCCCCGGGCCAGAGGATAATACTGCCCAATCTGCAGATTCCTTTACAATTGCATTCTATGAGCACCTGCAGGAATGCATGGATGGTGCTATCCCAAATAAAACCAAGACTCACTCCTCCAAAAACAGGAGACCTGTCTGGTGGACCCCAGCCATAAATAAGCTATACAACAGAAGGAGGAAGCTACTACATGATAGAGCAAAATCCCAAAAAGGGAAGGCGTCTCTGATCAGTATTAGCAAGAAACTACGATCCTTCATAAAATCATCAAAGGCCAGCTTCGAAAGAAAAATTGCCCTAGACACTAAAGATAATCACAAGGCCTTCTTTAGTTATGTCAGGAATATGGGTGGAAATTCCCAGATATGCTCTGAATTGATGCATAATGGTACAAAATATACCAAACCTACAGACATAGCCAACATCCTGGCAGACAGGTTCAGTGCTAGCTACTCCCCCCTTCCCCCCCAAAGGAGTAAATGCCTATCCCAACTGAATGTAACCTCCCTGACATCACAGATGCACAGGTGAAAGATGCCCTCTCCAAAGCAAAAAACACAGCATCTATGGGACCGGACGGTGTCCCAGGCTGCGTCTTACACGAGCTCCAAGAAGAAATGAACCCTCACATTAAGTCACTGTTCAAACTTAGCCTTACTACAGGATATGTATCCAAAGAATGGCATACAGCTACAGTGGTCCCACTCCACAAAGGTGGCGCCACAACGGACCCTGGGAACTATCGCCCCATAAGCCTGACTAGTCTGATCTGTAAAGCTATGGAGCGTATTATCATGGAACTCATAAACAAAGACATTGGGAACCTCCAGACACTGGACCCTACCCAATTTGGCTTTGTTAAGGGCAGATCTTGCCTCTTAAACCTAGTTGATTTCTTTGAAACGGTTACCAAAGCCATAGATGAGAGCAAGGTAGTCCACACAGCCTACCTGGACCATGCAAAAGCCTTCGACACAATACCCCACTCGGGCATCATAAATAAGCTTACCAGCTTAAATAGCAACCCCTATGTGGGTAAGATGGGTTGCAAACTGGCTCAGGGATAAAACCCACATGATCAGAATTGCAGGTGCCATGTCCGAATCCAAACCAGTTACAAGTGGCGTCCCACAAGGCTCAGTTCTGGGACCTCTCTTATTCGGTATATACTTTTCTGAGGTACAGGCTAACACGGGGGAACTATGGCTGACAAAGTTCGCAGATGACTGCAAACTGGGAGCCATAATCGACTCTCCAGCTGACACAAGCATCCTCCAAAAGGGTCTCATGGAGACGGATGCTTGGTGCCAGAGACACGGCCTCAAGCTAAATGCTAAAAAGTGCAGTCATCCCCTTTGGGAAAAACATAGTGCCCACAAATTACCACATAGGCGGTAATCCATTAAGTACGGAAGAAGTAATTAGGGATTTGGGGACCCACGTAGATAGTAATCTCTCCTTTGATAATCACATTGCCAAAGTGGTTAGAAAGACCTTCTATATAGCCCACCTTATCATGAAAGGGTTCACATCTAAATCAAGAGAGGTCATTGTGCCCCTCTACTCATCACTCATCAGGCCCATAATTTAATACAATGTCTCTTTTGGGATGTACTTTACCCGACATCTGCAGCAACTGGAGAGACCCCAAAAGTACCTCACCAAGAGGATCATGGGCCACAAACAGATGTCCTATGCAGCTCGACTAAAGAAACTCCAGCTCTACTCAGTTGCTTACCGCCTACTCAGAGGCGAGCTATGCCTGACGTACAAAGCCATGTCTAACCCAGAATTAATGGACATGCTCCACCTCAAAAAATCCAAATCCCTTAAAAATACACGCTCCAGGGACTTAAACCTCAGCACAAAAATAAATAGGACATGTTGGAGGGACAGATTCATTTCCCAGAGGCTCCCCTCACTCTGGAACAGAATCCCAATTCATGTTAGACATAGCCCCTCGCTGACCCTCTTCAAGCGAAATCTGGACGCGTGGATGGGAAATCGCAAATTCACCCCGGGATCTCTTCTGTGTCCCTGCTTGACAGAGGCACAGTAAACTAATCTTAAAGGGCTACCTTCTGTGACCTACTATACAGAGGCACAGTAGGCTAATCTAATAGGGAGGCGAAAGCCAAATACACTCTGGCTAGGCTTATAAATGCCCTTGGGCAGATAGCCTAGTATCTACCTATGAACTTATGCATTCACAATAAAAAACATATAACTTGTATATAAAATAACACATTTCCAGTAGTTAAGATAATATGGACATGCTCCACCTCATTTAACTTAATTTAACTGTTAGCAGCATTGTTCCACCATACACAGTGATATAACTTATAAATAGCACCTTTCTCACAGCTAGCCTAGTACCTCTACAAACAGTGAGAGAATTCTTTTGCTAAGTGTTTTAAGGCTAAAGAAGAAAGAATTAGAATTTGAATGGTGACACCAGAATTTACTTGAATGGTGACACCAGAACTTACAAAACATATACAAAGAGGGAATGGAAAGATCTGTTGCATGATGTCTACGGTCCAAGTATCACTTACTGTAAGAAACATTTCTATTGGACTATGGGATACTGAAGCACTCTGTAGATTTATGAAGCTGTATATCTTCCTCACCTTATTCATATTACATATGTACAGCACTTATTACCTCATAAATATTCACTTGGATAGCATTCCAAAAATATAGGATCTGTAACAGGAAGGTGATTATTTTAATTAAAAAAAAAAACTCTGAATTTGGTGGAATGTGAGACTGCATTGCAAAACATCAAGTTCCTTTGTAGTCATAGCACCAACAGGCAGATGGCCTTCTATTCTCATGTTGCAGTATTCATAACAGTAAGGAGGTGGCTGCCTGCAGCACAGTATACCAAAGTCTTAGGATAAGGGGTATGTACGATGTTGCATGTCAGAGCCATAAACTGAGGTCAGCTATAAAAGTGACATTTGCACATACCCAGCTCAGAAATTTTCTGCCGCAGTGATCTATGGACCTCTGATTGCCAGCTCCGGGAATCCGTTTGCTTGTTCGACTTCGGCTGTCCACTACAGATAAGTACCCTTTTGGGTTTTTTGATTATATTCCTTCTTGCTTTCCAGACATACATGTCAGCTAGGAAGGGAAAGTGTGCTTGTGGAGACAAATTCCACATAAGAACACGCACAATCAGTGTTGTTTTGTTTAGGCGAAGGCCACGACTATAAGTCTTGTGACATCTGCCAGTCCTTTGTACCTAAAACTTTGCATAGCTGCTTGGGTGCTTAAAATTATACTTAGAAAACCAAAGACTCCGGCGTTGGTGTGAGGTATGGAGGGTGGGGTAGGTACCTCCGAGGAGCTGCACGGAAGAAGTCCAAAAAAATTAGACCCAACACCCATCCTACACCTCAGGAGTCCAGTGAGAATCTTGAGGCAGATGTTAGCCCAGGGTCCAATCAGACATCGGTTTCACTGATGGAACCGGGACCTGTGGTGGAAGCCGGTTCAGCTGAAACCCAGAGTACGTCTGCTGAGGTTGATCAGCCCTCAGGATCTGATGGCAAGGGGGAACCATGGCTTGTGGCATCGGAGGGGCCTACTACTAACTTACCATCCACCCCGGTGTCAGTTCCAAAACCAACTACTCTGCTATTCCTCTTAAGAGGAAACAAAAGGAAAAAACACAGAGCTACAGAACCACCACCTGGATGGGAAGTCTTTTCCTAGAGCTTGTTTAGAGCCTTCCAGGCCCTTCAGTCTCAGGTGCCCCAACCAGCCCTTCTGCCTGTGCAGGCCTAGGAGGAATCAGAGGAAGAGCTCTCTTCTTCTGATGAATCCCTGGCTTACCAAACTGAGTCTCTCAAGGACGTTGCTACTTCTGAGGAGGAGGACACCATTAGTACTGATTCTCCTGGGGAAGAATTCTCCTTTGGTGACACCATTACACTTTTGAGAGAGAATTTTAAGTGGCAGGTCTTGGATGTTTCTGAGACTAAAAAGAGGTATTTTGAACTCCTGCAGATGGACCACCTTCCCCATCTGCAGTTCCTCCCCTGCTTCCAGCTTTTCATGATGCCTTTCAGGCTGCATCTCAGGTCCCAGATTCTCAGCCCCCAGCTTCTAAACATCCTGACAGGTTTTACAAGGTCCTCCAGAGCCTGCCTGCAGACCCAGCATTCAGTAGTCAAGTCCTCCAGACAGCTGCCTTCCACTTCTCTATTCCCTACAGATACGGATAGCAAATTCATGGATAGACAGGGGAAGAAAATGTATACTATTTATTATTTATTTATTTACATTTGTTGACCGGGAGAGTCCGACTGGACACAGGTCCGTTTTCAGCGGAGGCCCGGGGAGAAAAGCTATACATTAAGTATTACTTGCATTATACAGTTAAAAAACATAGCATTTAAATATAGACATTAGTCCAGCTAAGGATGCAAGACAAGAATAAAACATGGATGTAAAACAGCTGTAGAACATAGGACACTTTTAAAATATGGTGACATATACTAAACATGGTTACAAATGTAGTTGAGATTCATCAGTGAACAATTGATACAATCTGTTTTTGAGGTACATAACAGCCATTAGCAATTGTTGCTATAAGACGATAGTATTATGTGGTAGGTAGCTGGGAACATGAGTAGCCAAGCTTGCTAAGAGTAGGTTACTTCCTCTACACTAGCCATTAGAGCTATTAATTATCAAACCCACATGGCTAGGTTTGTTCTAGATACCCCGTGGAAGGCCTCTGCATTAATGCCAGATGTGCCAGATTTTCCGGGTTTATATTATAACATCGAAGTAGTAAAACGTTGAATGTTATAATATCGAACCCAAAACAGCGAACGCTGAAAATAGCGAAGCTGCATAACATCGAATTCTTTCCTAGGGAAAGAATTTGGTGGGCTGTTTCTGCCGTTTCGCTATTTTCTCCACTGTGGTGTGAAGGTTACGGACGGGGTTAAGGTAAGTGTGCGAACGGACCGGGTTAAGGTGAGCGTGGGAATGGGATAGTTAGGGGACCTTAGGGTTAGGGAGCGGGTAAAGTGAGTGTGTGATAGTTAGGGGCCATAGGGTTAGGGAGCGGGTAAGGTGAGTGTGCGATAGTTAGGGACCTTAGGGTTAGGGAGCAGGTAAGGTGAGTGTGAGATAGTTAGGGACCTTAGGGTTAGGCAGCGGGTAAGGTGAATGTGCGATAGTTAGGGACCTTAGGGTTAGGGAGCAGGTAAGGTGAGTGTGCAATAGTTACCGACCTTAGGGTTAGGCAGCGGGTAAGGTGAGTGTGCAATAGTAGCGGACCTTAGGGTTAGGGTTTGGGTTAAGGTAAGTGGATAGATAGTAGTGTATGTACGGTTTGGTGTAGGGTTAGAAGTGGGATTTTAAGTGTATATCTGCGGATTACATTTTTTGGTGTGCTTGTGTTATGTGCACGTTTCTCGGAACAGCAAATTTTTCCCTGGGAAAAAAATTCGCTGTTCTGAGCTTTTGATTATATCACATTTTGACATTCCAAGTTCGAGCTTATGATGTTCGATATTTTGGGATTTCGATTATGTGATATACACCCGATTTTCCTGCTAAGTGTCAGCTTTCCGCCCTGTTATACACTGCTTCTCAGGTGACCAGGCATTCCATCAAGTGTAGTTATGATGCTGTAGAGGCATCATCCAAATCTGCAGCATAAGGTTCTGTCCTGAGAAGGTACTCCTGGGTGAGACTCTAGCCCTACCTGTGGATGTACAAGCCAAATTACTGGATGCATCACTTGATAATAAGGCCCTTTTGGAACTGCGTCAGCAGAGCTCCTTAAATTTCCCCAAGAGAAGAGCTAGGAGTTGCAAAATGTAAAGCATCTGCTAGTCTTGCCCATTCCTAGATACCACAGGAACTACCCACAAAGGACCAGTTTTGTAAGGAGGCAGTCTTCTCACTCTACTGCTCCACAATTTAAAGGACAGAGACACCCTAGGAAGCAAACCACTCCCAGTCCCTCCTCCACCTCAAGCCATATTCCCTTTTGCAGGCAGCCTGACCCTGACAGAGCTCCTCCACTGTGACTCAAACCCTTTACCCACTTCCACTCCCATGTCCCCTGCCTCACCCTTTCCCTACCCTCCTGGCAGAGAATCACTTCAGAGGCTTGGGTCCTTTCCATCATCCAAAAAGGTTATTTTATGACTTGATGGACAGTTCCTCCCTTCCACGGGATTCCTCAAACACCTTTAAGCCAGCTTCACTGCTTTCCTCCAATTTTGGATCAGCTCCTAGCTCAGGGCACAATGGAAAAAGTCCCTCCAGATCAGACAAACAAGGGATTTTATCCAATATGTTTTTGGTCCCAAGAAAGGATGGCCCTTGGAGGCCAATTCTGGATTTGTCTATCCTCAATCTTTTTCTCAAGGTTCCTACCTTCAAGATGCTCACATTGCAGCATCTCTTACCTCTCATCCCCAACCAAGCCTTCATGGTATCCCTGGATCTGAGAGGTGCTACCTTCATATTCCCATTCACCCCAGCAACAGGAAATTCCTACGCTTCTCAGTAGGTTCCTTACATTTTCAGTTTTCTGCATTGTCATATGGGCTCTCTACAGCTCCAAGAGTATTCACTAAGTGTCTAGCTCCAGTTATTGCCCACTGCAGAATGCAGGGCATACAAATATACCCTACCTACATGGCCTGTTAATCCTACACCAGGACTGCCAGTCCATTTGCTATCACCTACACATGGTGTGCAAAACCTTGGCAGACCTAGGGTTCACAGTGAACCAATAAAAATCACAAATGACACCTACTCAAGATCTTGTCTTCTTAGGGTACAGAATAAGAACAGACAAGATGGCAGCCTTCACCTCCTGCCAGAAGGTGGAAGTCTTCACCCATTACTTCCAAAGTCTTCTTTCCCTCCAAACCATTTCAGCCAGGGAATTTCTGAGGGTCCTAGGCCACATGGCATCCTTGATTCCCATGCTTCCCTTTGCAAGGCTGTATATGAGAAATTTCCAATGGGTCTTGAAGAATCTGTGGAACCAACACTCCCCTTCTCTGGATGTTTCCCTCCTTCTTCTCCCATTCTTGAAAAAAGAGCTGGAATGGTGGATTTCATCCATCAATCTCAATCAGGGAATATACATGCAGATCCCTCCATCCTCACAGCACCTCTACACAGATGCATCAGATCTGGGTTGGGGAGTAGTTCTGGAAATCAACAACAACCAGAACAAAGTTCAGGCAGAGTGGTCCACCTAGAAACAAAGGGATCACATCAGTATCAAAGAACAGAGGGCCCTTCTCTTGGCACTTCAAACATTCCAACAAATTCTCCTACCAGACACCTTGAAGGTAGTCACAGATAATATCAACAAGCAGGGAGGGACAAGGTCCTATCCACTTTGCACCTTGGCAATTCAGATTTGGTCCCTAGCAGCAAAACTACACATTCACCTGCAAGCTGTGTACATTCCTTCAGCAGTGAATGTGATGGCAGACACCCTCATCAGAACCTCAGCACTCTCTCATGAATGAATGCTTCACAGGGGGGTGTTCTTGGATCTTATTCAGAGGTGGGGTATTCCTCAGGCAGATCAGTTTGCCTCCTCCCAGAACAGACAGATGCTTCTGTTTTGCACTAGAAATCCACATCCATCAGGTATGGAAGGTGGACACCTTCTCTACTTCTTAGGCGGGGATGTCTCTTTATGCTGCCCCCCCTTCACACTGATTCAAAAAGTCCTTCTGAAGATCCCCAGGGACAAACCAAAAATCCTGCTGGTGACTCCCTTTTGGCCAAGACAGCATTGGCTTCCCCTACTACACCTATTAGTCAAGGGCAATCACCACAGATTTCCTCACCGTTCGACCTACTCACACAAGACAGGGGGTCCCTCTTTCAACTTCAGGTGCTCAACCTCAAACTGACCCTATGGGTGATATAGACATTTGATCCCCTTCAGATACCTGTATTCAGAGGATGTACTCAATGTACTGTAGGAGGCCAGGAAACCTAGTACCAGGAGAAATTATGTATCAAAAATGGAAAAAGATTCTCCAGGTGGCGTCTCAAGAACAAACAGGACCCTTTTTTTGTTCCAGTACCCATGGTCCTTTCTTACTTGTGTGAGCTTCTACATTCAAGACTGACATGCTGTTCTATAAAAGTGTATTTGACAGCTATTTCCACCTGCCTTCCTTTGGTACTTCCTTTGGCATCCAGGTTAGATGTAAAACTGTTCTTAAAAGGGGGTTTTCATATCAGACCCCCATGCAGACCTAGCCCTTCAATATGGGATCTTAGTTTTGTCCTTGAAAAACTCACTCTGCCTCCA
The DNA here is from genome assembly GCF_019279795.1 of Protopterus annectens. Classification (NCBI taxonomy): domain Eukaryota; kingdom Metazoa; phylum Chordata; order Ceratodontiformes; family Protopteridae; genus Protopterus; species Protopterus annectens. Next base: position 350,351,591 of record NC_056749.1, read on the forward strand.
TTTGAACCAGCTCACTCAGCATCACTTAAACTATGTACTTGGAAAACAGTACTGCTGGTGAACCTTACACCCGCAAGGAGGGTCTCAGAAATCCAAGCCCTTATGGCTACTCCTCCTTACCTTATCTTCCATAGTGAAGACAGGGTCTCCCTCACAACCAATCCTTCTTTCATGCCTAAGGTGGTTAATGAGCTCTCCTTGAATTACACCATTAATCTACCTGTTTTCTTCCCTCAACCTCAAAACTTCTCAGAAAGAACTTTGCATTTCTTGGATGTTCATAGACAACTATGGTATTACCTGGACAAGACCAAATCCATTAGAAAGTCTGACCAGCTTTTTGTCTCCTTTTACCCTAGGGCCTTGAGGAAGGCAGTGTCAAAACAGACAATTGCCCCATGGATTTCTAAGGCATCTCTTTTTGCTATTCCTTTCAAGGAAAAGAACCAAATTCCAATGTGAGAGCTCTCTGTACTTGGGCAGCTACTTCTTCAACAGCCTTTTCAGCGGTGTTGACTATGCTTCCATTCTGCAAGGGGCCACTTGGTCTTCTGTACATACTTTTACCAAACATTACAAACTAGATTTGATTTCTAAAGCCAGAGCTGGGTTTGCAAGGTCAGTTTTACAGGGTCTCATCAACCCTGCATCCAAACCTGCTCCCCAGGCTCCTACCTAAAGGTTTGGTACTCTCCCTACAGTTATGAATACTGCAACATGAGAATAGAATGACATAGAATAGTTGTGTAAGAACTTACCATAACCTTAGATGTCCTTCTCTTCCATGTTGCAGTTTTCAGTTCCCCCCCTCCTACCCCCTCTTTCATTTGTTTATCCTTTCTTGTGTGGGATTTCCCTTGCTTCCTTACACCCAAACAGGGCACAACAACAGCTGCTACATACCTCTATAATATACTTATCTCCCTGACTGGTGGTATTTGTGGGTCTGAAAGGCCTCCTTTTCTTCATGTATCCCAGGGGTATTACTGTATGCGGCAGTCAGTTCTGGTTTAGGTACATGCAGACGTCACTTTTCCAGCCAACATCAGTTTATGGCTCAGACATGCAATGTCGCACGTACCCCTTATCCTAAGACTTTGGTATACTGGCAAGTAGCCACCTCCCTACCGTTAAGATTACTGCAACATGGAAGAAGAGGACATCTAAGGTTATGGTAAGTTTTTACAGAACTATTCTGTATGAGTAAGAAAAGGCTACTGCACTGAAGAAGATAATTTAGCATTGCTGTAACAATATGGAATCAGAGATGCCCAAATTAACATGAAGCCATCTTTTGATTTCTTTTCAGCAGGTGACCACTGAATAGTAATGTTTATATAAACATTTAATGCCCTGGTAACGAAACACTAGTTTACTAGCCCAGTATGAAACTTAATTCATTAGTTAAATGGATGTCCAGAATGCATATTCTGATTTAAATTTCCAACTTAGAAGAATTTAAATTTCCAACTTAGAAGAAAAGTATATTATATTTACTATATTATGTTTTCATGTAGCCAGTAAATACCTGGCCTGCCTGTGGTAAAAGGCACAAAACATCTGTGCCTATGCAATACGTAAAATGTGACTAGTATTATATGACTCCTACAACCTGATTTGCTGCTAAACTAATTAGTGGTTAACTTGAATGATGTATGTGGATTTTTATTTAGTGCTAAACTAATTAGTGGCTAATTTGAACAATGTATTTGGAGTTTTATTCTTTTACCTTGTACTACCTCACAGTCAGCAGTGGTTTCTCAGACAATGGTACTTGCAATGCATGTAGTGTATAGAGTGCTAAGGTTATATACTGAATTCATGAAAAGCAAACTTAAGGATGCCTCTAGCTTGAGACCTGATCTTGTCAGCAGTTGGATGCGCTAATTCGCCAAACAAAAGCTTGTTAAGGAGACCTAAGCACAATTAAGAATGCATATTGAGCTAGGGATTCAAAGGAGACCTTTCCCGCTGTCAAATACCAGCAGAAGGTAAAAGAGGTTTTAAAAGCTGTTAGATATTTTGCTGTGTCACACTTATAAACAAAAAGTGTGGCAGAATGAAGTATCTGACAGTTTTTAAAGCCATACGTTGTACAGAGGGGTGCTTTGTTTCTGCCTGGAGTCCATCTGACAGCACTAAGTGCTTTATCGAGTTTCAAAGGTTTTGAAAACCAGTAAAACACTTTGCTCTCATACACTTTTTTTCTGTAGCATGTACAGCATTGAGCAGATAAAGCTCCATTCACTACAAATAGTTACAATCACATTTCACTGATCAATGACCTTTATTATGTGATCTCAACAAGGATGCCAAGATTCACCTCTCAAACTTCACTCTAGAGATGAATGTCTTGTTATCCATGTATTAAACACATAATAAACTGGTTATGATCAGAGACCCAATCATAATGCTCTATGTTTAAAATGATTTGAAATCATTAGTGCACATTGATGAGAAAAGATCAAGGGTGATTGTACCAGAGCATATAAAACCTGTGCTTATTTGTTGTTACTCTTTTTTTTCTCTTTATTGATGGAACAACATATGACACAAGTCTGACTATTCAGGAAAGAAGGGCACTAGCAGTTGAGATATTTGCAGGTTTTATTTTTTCTTTTTCTTTTACCCAGTTGTCCCATTATGTTGTTTGCTAGCATGAATTTATGAGCATTCAAGGTGTTCAGCATGCTGTTCTGGTAAATCCTGTGTTACAAAGTCCAACTCTTTAACAGTTGCTACCTACGCCTGGTAATGTGATACTAAATCACAAGGTATGTATATACCCTGCATAATATTTTAGCCAGATGCCAATGACAAACAAGGATGCATGTAGTGTAGAGCTTGAATAACAATTCTGACATCTACTGTTGCAAGATGTTCAAGTGCTAGCTAAAGTGTGGGTAGGTGGCAGGGTGGAGGGATGTGATACTTGAGATTATTCAATATGCACAGATATTTTACAGACAATATTTATCACTAATTACAGTTGATAAACCTGCTTACATTTCAACAAACTTTGACAGAGAAGTGAAAAAATAAGGCTTTGATGTCACCGAGTTAGATATTTCCCTAGTGGAGTACAAGCAGTATGTGCTCCAGTGCTGATTTTTGGCACTGGTACGGGGGCTGCCTACCCTTAATTTAGACTTCAAGATAGAGGATCCACCCCTTCTTAGCCTGGTCTTTGGTTCTGATTCCACTGCATGTGAGGTAACAGTACAACAGTATGTTGGACAACTAGTTTGGTTTAGATGGTATGGACATAATTAAAATATTTTTATTTCAGTCAGAAGAGCACTGTTTCATCAGTAGAATTTTATCCACCTCCTAAATGGAGTGGGAGAGAAATAATTAAAACTCACTAACTTTTTTAGTAAAAAAATCAGTTCTCCACTCATGTTTGCAATCCACCCACACACACACACAAAAAAACTGTTTAGGGAATATGATTAACGTATTTAGCGGCTATTTTGCCTTAACGTCAAAGTACCTTAAATGCATGAATGGCAGTGACATGGGGCAACAGCTATCTGATCTGCTTTCTAAAATCTCTTGCCAGTCCCTGATCTACCTGAACTATGCAAATTTTTACAGTGTTTATGCAAATTATTACCAGAAAAAAAAAATAATAAAAATTACTCTGTTTCTTTACTATTAACTTGGAATTACCTGACCGGGTTTACAACAAATGCTCACATGCTAGTAAATTGTGAAACACTTTCTCATTGCCATTTGCTTTAAACAACACGTACTCTAACTCTTGCTAGCCCGATCCTACTTAAATATTTAGCTGGCACCCTATTCAAATGTCGGCACTCACAACTTTGAGTACCGACACATTGAATAAAAAAAGATCAAAAATGCAGCGGAAGAGTGAATCTTGAAAATTGCTCTTCCTCTTTTGCAGAACCAATAAATTTCCTTGCAGGTGCTACACAAACCTTGCCAGAATGTGGTTACTGTGTTTGGTGAGGTATGGCAGCTCCACTCTCTCTGTACAGCTGCCATACCTCACCCAAACATGTAGCCAAGTTCTAATGACAGCAGAAGCCTGTACAAGCTATATCACACCCACTTCCCTGACTTCAAGACAGTGGTCTTTGAGCTTGTGGGACTCCAGCATTTGTAGTAGACCCTACCAAACAATGTATTCTTTGCAGGATTATTAAGGTACAGAAAGCCTTGTAGGGATGATTTTTGTTTTCATGGTTAAACTGATGTAACAAATTCTAATATGATTTTAGGTTAAACACATCTGTGTCAACCAGCAATAGCAGAGTAAATTGGGTGGGGGGGACAATACTGCAAGATGCAATGTGCAGTAAATGAATAGGGTGTTTGGGAATTCGAAGAAATCCAAGGTTATACTACTGAACGTCTAGCCTTTTTAATGTATGTGTATGGGTACTTAAATTGTTTGTATTTTCTTGTTTTGTAAGCTGAAAATATCTAATCAATAGTTTTAAAAGATATACAGAGACAGTGGGCTTAACAGGTGAGAAAAAGAAAAGTTGTGTAAAATCTTACCATAACCAATGATGTCCTTCTCTTTCATGTTGCAGTATTCTTACTGTGGGATTTCCTACTTCAGGTGACCCGACTTCAGCTCCTATATAAAAGCTTAAGGCTGTTTGCTGTAGGTGCATGGGACGTCACAAGTAGGGCCATAAACCAGGGACCTTAAATGTGATGTCTGCATGCACAGACCTCAGAACTTGAAGGCCAGACAGACAGTCTTAAGAGAGGAATAAGTGATTGCCAGCTAGAAGAGTCAAGTGTCATATGCTGGCTAGTTGCTCTTGGTTAAGGGTAGAGCTTCCTAAAAGCTAAGAGCTAGGTTAGTAGTCCAAGGTAATGCAATGGGAAGGTGGGAGGGATGGAATACTGAATCATGGAAGAGAAGGACATCTATGGTTATGGTACGATTTTACACAACTATTCTATGTCTTTCTATTCCTATAGTGTAGTATTCTTACTATGGGAGAGTACCACAGCTAGTTAGAGGTAAGGGTGGCGGTAGAGGTGAAAGATTCCAGAAACCCATGCAGAACTGTAATAGCAAAGGCTGCCCTGGCTCTGGAGACTTGATTTAGTTTGTAGTGCTTGGTGAAGGTGTGGATAGTGGACCACGTGTCAGCTTCTAAAATGGAAGCTGTGTTCAGCCCTTTGAGGAAGGCTTTGAAAGTAGCCATACCTCTGGTGGAATAAGCTCTCACCCCCTGGAGTAAAGGTTTGTCATGGTAAGAGTAGCGGAAATAAATGGAGTTCCTGATCCATCCTGAAATAGTCTGTTTGGAAACTGCCTTGCCCATAGCCCTGGGGAGGAAGGAGACAAAAAGTTGTTCAGATTTTCTGAAGAGTTTAGTTTTGTCTAAGTAGAATCTAAGTTGTCTGTGCACATCCAGGGAATGGAGAATCCTCTCACTCTTGGAGAGGGGAAGAAGGTAGGCAGGTGACTAGATTGATTTAAGGACAGCTCGTTTACCACTTTAGGTATGAAGGAAGGGTTAATGTGTAAGGTCACCCTGTCCTTGTGGAAGACAGTGTAGGGGGGGTGGCAGGCCATGAGTGCCTGTAACTCTGACACTCTCCTAGCAGAAGTGATGGTGACCAACAGTACAGTTTTCCATGTACAGAGTTGTAAAGTAGCATTTCTAATCAGTTCATAGGGGCTAAGTGTTAGTTTCTCCAAAACTAAGTTTAGATCCCAGGGTGGCGGGATGGGTTTTCTAGGTGGTTTGATGTGTAAGATCCCTCTCAGGAAAAGTTTAACATCTTGCCTGGATAGTAAAGGGGGGGGGGTCAAGAGGCAGGAAGGCAGATATGGTTGAAAGATGTACTTTCACTGAGGAGTAAGAACGGCCACCTTAATGAGTTCACACACATATGTTAAGGCTAAGGAAAGGTCAGCTTGGCTGGGGTTCCTGTCTTTATGTAGACACCATTTTGAGAATCTTATTCTGATAAGTATGATTTTCTTGTTGCAGGTTTCCTGGCCTCCCTCAGGACTGTAAGCACATCCTCTGAATAGTGGCATCTAAAATGGATTAGAAGTTTATCACCCAGAGTGTTAGTGCTAGCATCTGTAGGTGAAGCTGGATTAGGGTTTCCTTTTGTTGTGTGAGAAGGTCCATCATGTGGGGTAACTTGTGGTTATTGCCCTTGGCTAGTGAGTGATGTAGGGGGAACCAGTGCTGCCTTGGCAGGTAGGGGGCCACCAACAAGATTTCTGGTTTGTCCTCCCTGATTTTCAGTAGAACCTTTTGAATTAGAGGGAAGGGGGAAAGGCACAAATGAACAGTCCCTTCCAAGGATTGCTTAAGGCATCTACTCTCCAGGCTAGTGGGTAGTGATCCTTGGTGCAGAAATTTGTCAATTGTCTGTTCTGGGGGAAGGCAAACAGATCCACTTGAGGAGTGCCCACCGATGGACAATGTCTAGAAAGGTTTCCCTGTTCAGCACCCGCTCATGCTGTAGAGAAGATGTTCTTCTTAGATGATCTGTCTGTTTATTGTCCTGGGAGGTTATGTATGAGGCCTGCAGGGACAGGTTGTGCCTGGAGGTGATTTTCCAGATTTGTAGGTTTATTCTGCAAAGGAGGTAGGCTTTGGTTCCTCCTTGTTTGTTGAGGTACCACATGACTGTGTTGTTGTCTGTGAATATTAGAAGGGGTCCCGGGTGGAGGGTAGAAGAAAACCCTCCAGGGCTAGGAGAACTGCAGTCATATCCCTGACACTGATATGTTTCTTTTGAAGGGCAGGACTCCAAATTTCCTGAACTGTGAAGTCCTTGCAGGTGGCACCCCACCCTAGGTCTGAAGCATTTGTGTAGATGAACTGGTTTTGGGAGAGCATTTGGAGAAGCATTCCCGGGTTGAATCCACCACCTTAGCTCTGATTTGAGGTAGTGCGGAAAGGGGATTTGCTTCTCTAAAGAGTGTAGGTGTTGTGACCACACATTCTTTAGGTACCATTGGAACTTCCGCATATGCATTCCTGCCAAGGGAAGCATGGGAATGGTGAATGCCATAAGTCCCAGGAGTTGCAGAAATTGTCTTGGAGAAATCTGGGATTCCAGTAAAAGGATTTGAAAGTGAGTGGACAGTGGGTGGACCTTCTCCTGTGGGAAGAAAATCCCGCATTAGATCTGTCCTGATCCTGCAGCCCAGAAAAATGATGTCTTGCTGAGGAAGCAAGGAGGATTTGTTTAAATTGAGGGTGAAGCCCAGGTTTTGAAGAAAGGTGGTGGTGAACCTGAGGTGGTCTCTGAGACAGGTTTCTGTCTCTGCTAGAAGGAGGATGTCGTCAAGGTAGGGGTCGAGTTGTATACCTTGGGTCCTGCAATAAGCAATGGCTGGGGCTTGACATTTTGTGAATACTCTGGGTGCTGTAGACAAACCAAAGGGCAAGGCTGTAAACTGAAAGTGAGAGCAAGGTCCAGAAAAATGTAGAAATTTTCTGTTGGAGGGTTTGATGAGGATATGAAGGTAAGCCGCCTTTAGATCCAGAGTGGCCATGAAGGCCTGGTCTGGGATAAGAGGGAGTAGAGTTGGGAAGGAGAGCATTTTGAAAGAAGGCACTTCTAGAAATAAGTTCAGGAAAGAAATATCTAGTATACGTCTCCAAGGATCATCCTTTTTGGGGACCAGAAAGAATCTTCAGTAAAATCCCTTTCCTTCCTGCCTGAGAGGAACAGGTTCTATTGTTCCTAGTTTTTGGAGGTCTTGAAGAATTTGTGACAGGAGGTTGATTTTGTTTTTGAGGGAAAGGGAATGGGCTCTGGGATCGGCTTTTCTCTCCAGGAAAGGAGGTATCTGTTTTGGATGACATTCATTACCCACTGGTCTGAAGTGATGGTTTTCCAGATGGGTAAACAATGGGATAGGCAGGAGGACAAAGGCAGATGGGCAAGGCAGTCACACATTGTTGGGTGCATTTCTATCCTGAAAGGACCGTCTAGGACTTGGTTGAGAGGTGGAGGATCTGGAGAAGGTTTGCCTTCTTTCTGGTTCCCCTCCTGTGCCTGGAGGATGAAGGGGTGGCAGAGGAAGGGGTTCTTCTGATAAATGAGGTTTTCACAGGGTAGTTCCTGTAATACTTTGGAATAGGGGACACAAGCAAGTGCTTCATGTCCTGCAGTTCCTTGCTTTTCTCCTGCAGATTTTTAAAAAGCTCTGCAGACTGTTTACCAAACAAAAGGTTAAGGTCTAAGGGGGTGTCCATAATCTTAGTTTTAAAGTCTTCTGGAAGAGGTTGTAGGTGCAGCCAAGAGTATCTGCGGAGGACAGAAGCAGAAGCTGCTGACCTAGCAGAGGCATCTGCAGCATCATAACTACACCTAATTGAATGTCTGGCTACCTGTGAAGACAGAGACAATTTAGAAGTTATGTCTGATTTGATAGGGCAGTCATGTGTGGCAGCCAAGAGATTAGTTGCTTGTGAGACAAGGTCCAGTGCATATTTTTTTTCAATAATTTTTATTTGTCATTTACAATAGTATAAATCAACAGACAAAATGTAACAAAACACATATGACCCTCATACAGTGTTATACATTAAAACTGATACAGTAGGATGTAAGTGAGTCAACAATAATATCTACACTATACACATAGATGCTTTCATCTTTCAGGAGTATAGATATGACAATCACATAAGAATTGTTATGAGTAAAATACAAAGAAGGAAGAAAAAAACACTTTTGAGAGTTAGGTATATAAGTTATTTCGGGATCTCCTGCTGGTAAATTACTGTGTCTTGGTAAAGGATTATACTAATATAATATTATAGACTTGTTCCCATAATTCTCTGATTTTAATGTTTTTGTCTTTTTTATCAAACAGTATTTTATAGGCTAATAAATGTTTAATCACCATCAGTCTAAATCCCACCCAAGATATACTAGTTGGGTTAAGCCATTTAGACGATATGTACAATTTCATCAAAAGAAATATAGTAATTAGAGTGGTGGCTTGGTTCTTGGGAGTGTTGTGTGGGAGGATATGTAATATAGCAAATTCCCAAGTTAGTGTAGATGTCTGGTAGCCCAATTTTTGTAGCTGTAGTTTAAGGGAATTCCAAAGTTTATAGACACATTTACAGCTCCAGAATAGATGGAGTAAATTGGCAGTTTGATCTTTACAATGTGGACAGAGTGGTGATTTCATAGGGTTAAATTTATGTAGGATTGCAGATGTAAAATATGCGTTGTTGTAAATCATAAGTTGAGTAAAAGCTAATTTTTTGAGAGGTATGGACTTTAATGTTAGATTAATTGCTTGATTTATTTGGTGGTTATCAATGGATGGATTTATCTTTCACCAATAGTCAGAAAAAAGTATACCCTTCTGGAACTTAATGTCATTAATTAATTTATAAGTATTGTTGGTGGCTTTCATAGTTGAGAGGATAGTTTTCCAAAGTAAATGAGAGATTTATATGTCATTGTTGGATATGTTAGTGTCTTGGAGGTAACTGGAATACAGCTCTTTAATTTGTCTCAGGATCACCAAGTATGATTTGGGGAGATTTAAGTAGTTCCTCATTTCTTGTAACGAGCAGTTTAGATATGGGTATATATCTTGGATAGTTTTATTTATTAATCGGGGATAGGAGTTCAGATTTAAGGTCTGATTGTCTATTTTAAGGTTAGGGTTTCTGTGAAAGGGTTGTAGTGTTTTCATAGCTTGTATAAGATTTAAAGATTTAAAGAGTTTTTGCGTTAGTAAGATGGAGTGTTTTAGAGGCTCTATGTTATATAATTGCCATAGAGTAGGGTTTAGGAATAGTAGTCCTTTAGGGTTGATATCCAGATTCTTGATATGTCTGTAGTATATTAATACCCGGGGGGAGCCCAGTTTTTATCTGTTGGGTTATATTCTGCTATTCTCAACACTCTATTAGTGTTTATAATTAGATAATATGTTTCAAAATTTGAAAGGGCTAGTCCTCCTTTACTTTTGGGAATTTGTAAGTTTAGGATAAGAGATCCTGTTTTTTTTTTGAGGGGGGTTCCCAGAGAAAGTTAGCAAGCAGGGTATGCATCTGTTTAAAAAAATTGTTGGGTATGGTTATCTGGGAAGTCATAAATATATAAAGTAGTCTAGGTAGTACATTCATTTTAATTACAGATATTTTGGACAGAAATGGTAGTTGTAGGTTGCTCCATCTTTTAAGGTCTAGTATGATGTTTGCCATTTTCGGGTTATATTATTTTGATAAAGATCTTTGTTATTTGGAGAAAATGTAATATCTAGACATTTAATTTCTTCTTTCTTTTTAATTGTGCCTAATAGTGGTAGGAGTGAAAACAGCTTAGGAGGTTTTAAGGGGAAAATATTAGTTTTGTTGAGGTTTAGTTTGTAGTTCGACATCGTCGATAATTGTTCAATAGCAGCTAATGTTTTATTTATATCTGAAACTGGTATAGTGCAGTATATATTCAAATCATCCGCAAACGCGGAGAGGAAAATTTTCAGGTTGTAGATTATTGGGGGGTTATGATACGTATTTTGTTTGATGTTTAGGAAGAGTGGTTCTAGGTACAGATTAAAGAGTAGGGGAGATAGAGGGCATTGTTGTCTAGTACCATTTTCTATTGGAATTCTATTTGACCAAGTTTTATTAATGTATAGTGATGTATAAGGGTTGTTATATAGTATTTGTATAATCTGGATAAAGTTATTGGGTATATTAAAGTATGGTAATGTTTGAAATAAAAATTCTAATACTGACCCTATCAAAGGCTTTGTGAGTATCAATAACTAGTGCGTATATATTTAGATTATTTTGAATGGCATAGGAAATTAATGTATTTAATGTCGTCTGTTGTCGCTTGTCTGTCGAAATGGTGTGTATTCAAAGAGGTGATTTTATATGTTATATGGTTCTGAAGAAGTCTGTTGATTACAGATGAAAGCGCTTAACCAGATAATCTGTTTTTATTGTGTGGACATCAGATGAATTGTTTTTAACTGTGTGGATTACATTATATTAAAGACATCTTCTCTGTTCGAGCTGTGCTGTATTTTGTATTGCTAGCACCAGCATATACATTTTTATTTTCATTTGTTCTTATGTTGGTTTCGTGTTTTTGGTTGATCAGCTGGGATGGCAGGAAACAACGACGAGTCGCAAGCTTTATTGAGCAGGGAGGATTTTGATCAACTCCGTTCGGAGGTTACTTCATTGCAAGCAGAAGTTGCAAGATTAATAGAGCTTGTGGGACGGACACTTGCTTCACCTAAGCAAGGAGCTGAACCAGACTGCAATTCTTCAGTTAAATGTTTGTCCGTTCCCACGGGTGCTAATATTAGTGTGCAAACTGCTATTCCTAATGGACGAGCGTGTGGTAGTGAAGGTGGCGTGCCAACTACACAAGATTCCTTTGAGGCCAACGATAGGAATCTTAATGTCAGTTTGCTATCCGAAAAAGAATTTACTTTTGACTTCAGCTTGTTTCATGTTAGAAATGAAGCGGAACGAACGGGAGCTCGAACTAAAAGCAGGCTTCCTGTTAAAACCTATTCAGCAATCATGAAGGCACAACAGGATTATGTTAAAGGTACTGTTAATAGTAATCATGCTTCCAGTCCGTATACCAAACAGAATTATCACAAATTTAGCGGACATAAGATGAATGATGTTAATAGTGTTATAAACATTCATAACAAGGATTTTCTTGATCAATTTTTGAGAGATGAATATGATTTTAAAAACGTTGATGAACATAACGATGCTGCTAATGACAGGAGATGTCCCAGTTTATTAAACGAGTCTATTAAAGACATGATTAGTGTTTTGGGAAAGAAACTATTGTCTATTAAGAATATTAAAATTGACAATGCCTATTTAGTTAAATGTATTTCTATACAAATTGTTCCCAAAGGCTTAAGGTTTTTTAAATTGCCTTTGGGTGTAAAATATAATATAGGTATTATAAATGAACTTAACAAATTGTTTGATAATTTTGGTTTTGATTATCTGAAGTTATTAATCAAGCAGAATGATGAAAAATTGTCTGTCCTAGTAAGAGAAGTGGAAAAACTGAACCATGATATAGTTAATAATGCTTCATTTAGCCAGTGGAAAGATTTTTATGACAAACAATTTTACACAGCAGAACATAAAGCTAAGAGTATACATAACAGGAAGAGTAAGAAAATACAGCGTGATGTGGAACAATATTATGCTAATAGGGCATATATTTGGCCACAGGATAGACCTGTTTTTGATGGTGAAAGACATTATAGCTATAGGAATAGGACAGGACAAATGGATAAGGATACAAATTTTCAGGGGGGCAGATTTTATCCTGCCCCAAAAAAGTCATACAATCAGTGGAACAGGAAGGAGCGATAAATAGTTTGGTAACAGTTAATACAATTACGAATGTCCCCAGTTGGACTGTAACTGAAACATGTATATCTTCTAAGCCAATTAAGAATCATTTTGAAAAAGATGATAATAATTCTAAATATTCAGAAAGTGGAAAAAATGTTCTGTATTGTTTTAATGGATTTAACATATTTAATTATACTGAATTGAATATTTCTGAGGAATTTTTTACATTATTTAGTAAAGGAATGAAGTTCATTCCAAAAGTCAGTTTTAATTTAGTGGATACAATCAAAGAAATATTTTTTTTTGTAGAAGACTTAATTTAGCTATACGGTTTGAACATCAGGGGGACAATAAAACATTGGCAGTACATCAGTTTTTTAAAAAGAAAAGTTCATATATTCCAGTTTCTAATACACAAGTAACTAATTTTGAAAAAATGGTGTGTCAAGATATTTACTGGTTAAATAAAAACATAAAGTCAAGGAATGTATATAAAAATGCTTTCAAGGATAATTTGTCTACAAATGAACGCGCTTGCCTTAACCAATTTATTAATAATAATGAAATTAGATTAATGAAGCCAGACAAAGGGGGCGGTATTGTGGTATACAATTCATTTGATTATATGAATGAAATACATATTTTATACCAATCAGGTAATTATGAAGTTGTTTCACTTAATGAAATTAATATAGGATGCAAGAGAATAGATTTGACCCTGGAAGAATATCTGATTGACCATAGAATAACTAACGAGACTTATTCATTTTTGAAGGTAGAACATCCTACACTGGCTAATATTATAGACATTCCTAAGGTGCATAAAAGGTTAGCACACCCTCCATTTAGACCTATCATTTCTGGTTCTAGGTCTAAAACATACAATATGGGTGTGGCTATTGATAGATGGACTAAATCTATTTATCAGAGTATATCACATTTAACTAAGGATTCTTGGAATTTTTTAAGCAAACTTACGCCTAATATTTGGAATGCAGGACTTATTTTTATTACCACAGATGTGGTTGATTTATTTTCGTGTATACCCAGAGATATCGGACTTGATTATTTTTGTAATAGTTTGAGAAAATTTTCAAATATGAATTGGGATAAAATTTGTCTTATTTCTGACATGATGGGATTGATTCTGGATCACAATTATATTCATTTTCAAGGGGAATTCTTTAGACAGTGTAAAGGAGTAGCCATGGGGGCATCATGTGCCCTGATTTTTGCCAGTCTTGTCATGCTAGAATGGGAGACAGAATTTCTATTCAAAAGTACATTTTATTCTGATATTGTTTTTTATACCAGATATTTGGATGATTTATTCCTTTTATGGAAGGGTCCACATGAGAGAATAAGTTTACTTATGGATTACATCAATGGTACTACAGATTTTTTAAAATTTACATATCATGTCAGTGATAAGGGTATAGCTTACTTGGATACATTTATTAGTCACTCTCATGGGGGATTTGCATCTAGAATACACAGAAAGACTACCTTTTCTAATGATTATATTGAATTTAATAGTAATCTTCCACCTTACATGTTTAAAAATGTTTTTAAAGGACAGTGCATAAGAGCTGCCCGTATGTCATCTACCAAAGAAGTTGTGGAACAAGAACTTCAGCATATATTTAATATGTTCAGAAATAGGGGATATCCCTTAGTTCTGTTAAATGATGTAGTTAAATATGTGAAAAAACAATGGGGTATCAAATATTTACCTTTATTAGTTAGGACATTTAAGGTGGTAAATTCTGACACAGGAATTTATAATAACAATTTGTTAGCATGTGATTCTAATAATTGGGTTTGTGTCTTGATGTATACCCCATATGTGCAATATGTCAGAGACATAGTTAAACAGCATTGGAATTTGATCACAGTCAATGATGATATAGGGTCAATATTGGGAAGGATTCCTAGGTTTGTATACAAAACTGCTCCAAATATCAAAAAAATTATTGGAAAAAGCAGCAAACACCACATATTCCAAAAAGAAATTCACTGGTACTAAAAATGTGGATCTTGCAAGCAATGTAGATATATAAATAAAGTAGCAGACATCAAGTTAGAGGATATTAATAGGACACATATTAGATGCAGGCTAATATAACAGCAAACAGGTAGTATATCTTGCTACCTTTAATGCCTGCCCAGCATTTTATATAGGTAAAACCGAGAGACAGTTAAGGAAACATATCTATGAGCATTTCTACAAAATTAAGATGAAGGATATAAATAATGCATTATATAAACACGTGTATGAAAGATGACATACATCAATTCAAGTTTGCTGTTATTGATCAAGTGGATATATTGGCACAAGGTGGGAATTGGAAAGCATTTTTAGCAATGAAAGAGAGCAAATGGCAAATATCGACAGATGCCACAAACTTTCCCGGCATCAATGAAAGTATAAGCATTAAGCCATTTCTCACCTTGATGTAGTATAGTATCTTATTTATTTATTTGTGCTTTCGTATTTATTAACATCCATATATTATAATATGTGTGCAAATGTATAGTTAGGAAATATATTCATCACATTTATATACATTTTTATATATATATATTTTTTTTGTATATATTTTTATTTTTATACCATATGCAGATTATAATTTATTTTGTGCACATGTAAATGTATTGTATTTTATGTATTCATTTATTCTATATATTGGTATGTCTCTTTAAGTCTAACAACATCCGCAAGCTTTTGGCACCAAAATATTTATTTAAAGAGGTGATTTTATATGTTATATGGTTCTGAAGAAGTCTGTTGATTACAGATGAAAGCGCTTAACCAGATAATCCGTTTTTATTGTGTGGACACCAGATGAATTGTCTTTAACTGTGTGGATTACATTATATTAAAGACATCTTCTCTGTTCGAGCTGTGCCATATTTTGTATTGCCAGCACCAGCATCTACATTTTTATTTTCGAAATGGTGTGAAACCAGATTGTTCAGGGAAAATGATGTTATCTAATAGGTTTTACAATCTATTTGCAAGGATAGATGTTAAGATTTTGGTATCTGTATTTAACAGGGAAATAGGTTAATAACTATCTGGATTTTTTGGGTCAGCTTGTTCTTTAGGTATAAAAATTGTTTTGGATACATTAAAGTATAAGTCATTAATTTTGTTATTCATTATATAATTCAAAATATAGAACAGGATTTGGGCTAACAAGGGGGTACAAGTTTTATAGAATTATACAGTGAGACTATCCAGGCCTGGGGCTTTATGTGCTTTCATTTGTTGAATTGTTGGGGTTATTTCATTAATTGATATAGGTTCACTTAATTTTTTTTTTGTTGATCTGGGTCCAATTTCAGAGGTCCAGTGTATATTTAACCATGTGTGTCTGGTAATTTATACCACGGAAGGCCAGGGTGGAGGAAGAGTACACTTTTTAACCAATCCCGTCCATGGTTTTGCTGTCTTTATCAGTAGGCAAAAGAGATGCAGCGGGAATAAGTTTGGATTGCTTGTCTGGAGAGACAGCAATAACTCTGTAGGGTCTGCCAAGGGTGGCTTGGCTAAGAATTTTTGCTCATCAGGAACCTTATAAAACCTGTCTGGTCTTTTAGGTGCAGGTGGTTGAGAGTCTGAATTTTTGGATGCAGAGGTAAAAGCATCCAGATAGGCAGGCAAGACTGGTGGGATGGCTGATGGGGAGGGAGACTCCACTTGAAGGAGTTCAAAATACCTCCTCTGGGTGTCAGTCATCTGGCTAATGTCTCATTTAATGTACTCTTTCATCTTAATTATTGTTTCACCAAAGGCAGTGTCCTCTGGTGGTGAGTCCCCTTCAATAGATCCCCTCATCTGGTGAATAATATTCTAAAGGGGTGGCAATCTTGGAAGCATAAGAAATGGACTCTTCAGAAGAAGAGTAGTAAAGTTCTAGCCTCTCCTTGCCTTCTTGGGTAGTCTGCAAGTGGAAAGAAATGGCAGACGCAGGCCTAGGGCTGAGCACAGGTATACTGGAGGGAGTAGAGCTTGTGGGCCTGAGGGCCATAAAGGCCTGCATTAGAGAATTAGTGAAAGAATGCCAGGCAGGGACTTCTTCAGGGGTAGGAGTCAGATGTTTAGTTTTCTGTTTATGTTTAGTAGGCATTGGTTTGGGAGAAGGCCTAGGCTCAAAAGCGTGAGTCTCAGGAATAGGAGTCTTTGAAGGCCAACCGACTGTTTCTGGTTCCCCCCAACGTCAGTAGGAACCGACATCTGTACTATCTCCGTGGACGTGCAGGATGCAACTTCTGAAGCGGCTTCCTTGGTGGGAGCTGTCAAAAGTAGTCAGTTCTGTTGGATGTCCCTCAATTCCTATATCGGAAGTTGGCGGGACGTGCGATGGCAGAGAGGCAATGGAAGTAGGCCTGGAAACTTTGGCTTTTTCCGCAGTGGTTCAGTCGGAGCAGGTGATTTGGGGTCCATTCTAAGCACAAGCTTTTTGAGATGTTCGTTCTCTAAATATAAATTTAGTATGGCCAGATGGCTACAAGGGGTCTTCAGTATGAAAGATTGGCAAATGGAACGCGCAGTATGATCGTGTTCCTTCCCAAGACAACGGTCGTGGGTATCCTTATGCAGTATCTGATGCCTGCAACGGCATTTGCCCTTTTTAGCTGACATTAGCTAGTATAAAATACAGCTAACCAAGTTCAAGCAAAAAGAATGTAAGGTTTCCCCAGTGGAATACTTAGCTTTTTAGAAGTCATCTAGAGTACGAGCAAATCGAACCATGTGATGTCATCTGCGGCTGAAAAGTTCTGGGGTCTGTGCATGCAGATGTTACATTTAAGGTCCCTAGTTTATGGCCCTATGTGTGACATTCCATGCACCTACAGCAACCAGGCTTAAGCTTTTGTATAGGAGCTGACATCGGGTCACTTGAGGAGGGAAATCCCAGAGTAAGAATACTGCAACATAGGAATAGAAGGACATCATTTGTTTTAGTATTGTACACAAAGAAAGGTTTACTTTTGTGGGAGGACAGACAGGAGGATTTTGATTAGAAAATATCTATTAGTACTGTACATGTAGAAGTATTAATGCAGAAGGAGATGAAGAAAGAATTATTTTAATTGTGTAAAGCAGGCTTCCACCCTTTATCTGTCACACAATGCTGTTAGGATGAAGTACTTCCCACAACCTTAGCTATAATTAATGACTATGTTAAATAGGTTATGTTTATAATAAAATCCCACCTCTGTCAATGACAAATTACATGCTTTTTCTACATCTTGAAATCATGAGATAAAACATGCAGCTCATGGTATGATTTTTCAGAATCATCACTTCTGTAGTGCCATGACTCCAACTAAGTGATAACTCTGTGTTCTTGGATCTCACTCAGAAATTACATTAGGGTGTCTCTCAAAAGAATAAATTCTCTCTTAATGTTTTGAGCTAATTTAAGCAAAGCTCTTAATTATTTACATGCATAATTCTACTTGCTGTGTTAAACCATCATATCCTGCAGTGCCTGTCGTTTACAAAAGTGGTCTCTCTGTAGGTGTTTGACAGAAAGAGACGTCTGGTACTCAGACCACCTGCAGCACAGACTACTGCAGTCATCTGCTATTCACGAAGTATAACCTCTCCCCTCCCTCATTTTTGTCCCACGTCATTCACAGCCCACAGCTCTTCAGGGAAACTGCTGACGTTTACTGAGTCATCTTTTCAGGACTTACACTTTTTTTCTATAAATTAAATGCTGTCAGCTTCATGCACTGTCATCTTAATATGTATGAGGCCTTTGGTAAACTAATTTCACTGATAACAGGTTTATACAGTAGGAGTCATTACCATATTTCTAGTAAAGCAGAACACTAATTGCAGTGACTGGCTGCACATGGAATGCAAGAAATGATAAAATACTGTAAGAGTTTTTTTGAGTCCCCCCCCCACTTACTGTCATTCTGACAGCTGGTCTAATGCCCCACATCCTTTGCTTGCTCTACTGACACTAAAATTCACCCCTGGTCCAATGTCCAGAATTGAGTTGGGGCCAGCAAGGATTCTAACAGCATCCTAGGGAGTGGCTGTGGAACTTCTCGTTTTTTTTTCTTATGACCTACCCTCTTTCCTCCTTCTCTCCACCCTCTCCAGAGGTTCCTGTGGTGAATTCCAAGGGTGACATTTTTCCTCATAAGTGTCTTTTCTATGTACTCTTATGGCACAGGCAGCATACATTAAGATACATGGTCTTATATTTTCTTTCATAATCAATCTACCATTTTAACCAATTCCTGTAAAAATGTTTTTGTAAATGTTCTGTAAATAATATCTGCCTTTCATCTTGTAAGACTTTTCCCAGTTAGTTTCTTACATCCCTTTGTTTTCTTTGGTGACAACCTGTGTTCAAAGACGGTCCATGTACCACTGCAGGATCAGAAACTCCACAAAGTGACAGTATTAGCTTCTTGTAATGTCTTTGAGAATACAAAAAAGTCAGGTGCTGCCCTTACTTTTCCCATCATATAATTATATTTATGTTGCAAAACTGCAAAAACTCACACTTTATGTCAGTGGCAGCTGGTGACTTCAAATCAAAGGGGGGCTGCAGGAGACAGCTGAATGGGTGGGGTGAATGGGAATGGGTGTGGCCAACTAGAAAAGGGAGGAGCTAAAAACCACAAAAACTGTAACTTTA
The DNA here is from genome assembly GCF_019279795.1 of Protopterus annectens. Classification (NCBI taxonomy): domain Eukaryota; kingdom Metazoa; phylum Chordata; order Ceratodontiformes; family Protopteridae; genus Protopterus; species Protopterus annectens. The sequence goes on from NC_056749.1 coordinate 350,370,606, forward strand.
ATTAAATACGCTGCCCTGGGTGCCAAACCATCATTATGAGAGTCCAATCAAGACAAAATGAAGTGTAAAAGAAAAATAATTTCAATACATTGGCTGCATGACAGCTTACTTAATATGTAGATGGAAACAAAAAGTATGTGAGGCATGAAAAAATAAATTACTTTTTAAATATATTACTGGAATGCAAGTCAAAATCGAGTATAAGAAAATCAACCAGCACTCAACTCAAACCACTTCTCCTTGCACTGCAGTTCTAATTATAATTTATATTCAGCTTTATTAAAATACCAAGTAACATGCTGGAAGTAGCAATCTCTGTGATACCCCCACTTGTAAAAATGTTTCTTATCCAAAAAAGACCTGCTGCCTGACAACAACTATCTACTTGTTTCATGGGAAAAACATGATCAAAGTAAAAAATGAAAAGCAAACAATAAACAAGCTCAACATACATTGCTTAAAGGATTACTGCACAGGTTATGGACTACACACGATAGATTGGCATTCTGTTTAGTTTGCAGGTAAAGCCTGCAAAAATTATCACAAGTCTCCAACAAATGCAATGAGCGTCTTAAAATAATGTAATCCTGTCCTTTATTACAAATACTGTCATATGCATTTCAACACCCAAGGCTTATACGTTATCTAATTATGTAAGTATTCTCTGCAGGGCAACAACAGAAAGGCTTTAAATGTTGGTATTTCTTTAACAGTATGCATATTAAAACTTACTTGAATCTTACAATCTCAGACAAGCTTACCTGATGGTCATTAAAGCATTGCTACTTAAACACAGAGCAACAGGCACTTTCTGAATAATAATAAGCATAAATCAACAGTATAAAAATATGACATAAACCAGAATATTCTGCAAAATCAAGGACAGATGAAAAGCCACTGTAGTACTTGTGTCTACCTTGGATGGGGGGATACTCTGCACATTTACACTGCATAACTGCTCCTTGCCTTGCTTGGACACATCCAGAGTCACTACATGGGGGAGTGGGTTGCAACAAGTATGTCACAATTTGAAATGTCTCTGTCTGACTGTGATGGCCCTGACACATTTGTCATACCTCTCAACCACAGAGCAAGAAATCTGGACAAAGCCATACATAGAAGTGAGACAAAGGCCCAAAAATAAGGACAATTTTTAAATATTGCTCTTATAAACTTAGAAAGATAATAGACTAGTAGGTCTTGCATTAGTATGAATTTTCTGAAGGGTACGAAATCTGAAACTGAAATGTCTGTCATTATTTTCTAACTTCAGTCTTTAATGATTTGCCACTAAAACTGTCTTTCGGCTTTTCCCAGTTAGGGGTCACCACAGCGGAAATCCGGTCCGCTAATGATTGGCAGTAGAGTTTTACGTGCTGGCTTGCCGGGCCTAACGCACAACCTTCAGCGAAGGAACGCCCATTCACGCATGTCGACACACAGAAGACGGTCTAACTGAGAATTGAATGTGCAACGTCTAACTGTGAGGCGACAATGCTACCACAGCACCATCACCGATTTGCCACTAATTTGCCAAAAAAACACAATTTTATGGAAAACGGACCAAAAATGTGATGCAAAAATATAAAATAGCCACACAATACAGCTGGGAACCTGTCAAAGAAGGGACACTTTTTCAATATTACTACTGCTAACTTGAGCAGCTGACAAAATAAAAGAATCTACATGCATTTCTGAAAATAAAAGTAATCTATAACTTTTGATTATTACAGTTATTTATTAATTGTAAACCCTTCATGTTTTCTTCCAAAACTGCCATTTTGTGGATGGATTATTAGGGAAAGAGCAACATTTTGAGCCAAAATCAGGGACAGTTGAGACGTTTGGATATGCCTAATTCTATAAAGCAATTTATTTGCACATACCTCTCAACCTGTTAATGCAGGAAATCTGGACAAGGCCAAATATATTGGGGGAACATATAAACAGAACTAAAACTTGCTCTTGTATAAACTGAGACAGTTGACAGAATAACAGGTCTTGCTTTAGCATGCATTTTTCTGGAGGTTATGAAGTCTGAAACTCAGTGTCTGTCATTCTTTAGTGACTTCATTCCAAAATGATTTGCCAGAAAACCACACATTTTATGAGGAACAAACCAAAAATAAGAAGCAAAAATCTATTTATTCTGCAAAAATCTTGACAGTTGACAGGTATAGTTCACCCAGGGGTGTCTTTGAGTTTGACGCCCACCCCCCCTCACAAAATCATGGTCGAATGGAGCCCCCTGCAGCCATTCCAATGAACCATTACTTGGCTATTTCACCCCATTTACCATAAACACTAATGTGCACACTGCTTTATTTCTGCAATGATTTGGACTTCATTTGAAAGTTTTATTTTGCATTTTACAGTGCAAACACTAATAGATATCTGCTAAACAAAGCAATGCAGTCTCACAATGAAAACAGACATAGCATTAAAACTTCTCTGCCCTTGAAACTCACATTCATTGAAACAGGATTGAAACCCACATTCAAAGAAAATACATTTTGCCAGTGGCAGATAAAGATTAACTTTGGGTTTGGGCTGTTTTCAAATCACAGACACCTTGCACACAAAACATACACATGCTCTTTCATACACCTTCCTGATTGTATTAAATTATATTCCTTATTGTTTTGAACATTTTCTCAGTAAACAATGAAACAAAATGCATGCACAAATAATGACAAAATTACCCAATTCAGAACATTTCCATCATAAAAGTCTACTCAAACGTCTACAGTCCACCAGTATCAGTACATATGCACAATCTCTGAAGAAGTAAAAGTCATCTAAATAATTTCACATTAAAGATATGTATAACTAATGAAGAGTTTGCTGCTAGCAAACAACTTTATATTTCATTGTTTCATCTACAAATAAAGTGCCTGTTGCCCTTGAGGAATAAATTGCCTATGTTACACTAAAAAAAGATAAGCTAGTAATACTGTAATAGGGAATGGATGGCAAACTATAACAGGTTCATAGTTACTAGGTATCTTCGCCAAAAAGGAGTGCAGCATCCACCCCCTTTGCAACACAGTACAGTATCAGCAATGCATCTATCTACTGTGGGAGTAGAACCCACAGCCTTCTGCATCAAAAGCAACTATACTACATGTTGTGCTATTAACAATACAAGCAGAATCAGCATAAGCAGCACTAAACATTTGCTCCCCTGCAGCTCTCAGCTCCTTGTAAAATATACTCACTCAGCTGTATCTCTGAACTTTGCAGCACAAGAAATCTGGAAAAATCCAAAATGTATTGGGGGGGGGGGCAAAAGCCCCAAAACCAGGGACACATTTTAAACATTGCTTGTATAATGTTGGAAAATTGCTAGAATAAAATGCTGTGTTACCACCATACATTTCACTGCCAAGTCTTGAACCCAGGACCTGTGCAAAACAGTCAGAGCAACACACCACTATGCCAAATCAGCTGCTGTGTGAAAAAGAGGAAGACTGAAACGTAAATGGCTACCATTTAGTGAATTCAGTTCTCACCATAGCTGTCAACCTCTTAGCACAAAACACCTGAACAAAGCCAATAATGGGGGAATACAGTCCCCAAACATATTCAGTGAATTCAGTTCTCACCAGAGCCCTCAACCTCTTAGCAAAAAACACCTGGACAAAGTCAGTAATGGGGGAATACAGCCCCCATACATATTCAGTGAATTCAGTTCTTACCATAGCTCTCAACCTTAGCACAAAATACCTGGATGAAGCCAATAATGGGGGAATACAGTCCCAAAAATAGGGACAAATTTCAAAAATCCATCTTATAAACTTAGAAAATTGCTAGAATAAAAGCTTTTGTGTTACAGTGTACTTTCTGAAGAATATGAAGTCTGAAATTGAAATGCTTGTCATTTTTATTTAACATTTGTTAACCAGGAAAGTCTGACTTGGAACAAAAGCCAATTTTCAGCAGAGGCCCAGGGAGAAACACTCCAGACACATGTCTTTGTAAGAAGGGAGGACACCAGAGCAAACCCACACAAACACAGGGAGAACATGCAGACTCCACACAGAAGGCACCCCAGCCAAGAATCAAACCAGAGAACCTGTATCTGTAAGGCAACAATGCTACCACTGTACTACTGATGTTGTAAGGACACAAAAATACAAAAACCACAGATTTTATGAGGAACAAAACTGAACATGTATGAGGGAAAAATCTGCAAATTTTTTACAAATGGTGGTGGGTAGGGAATTCAGGCTCTTGCCACCTGGGCTCAAGGTATAGGGTTCAAGCCTACCCACCAACATAATGCACTTGGGGCATTACACACACTTTGTATTCCTTACCTCACAGTCCATAAAACAAGTTGTAAATGCATCCAAAGTCCATAAAACAAGTTATAACATCTACATCCAAACAGCATGTCCTTGCATCTAGCCATAGACGATGAGAACAAGTCCGTCCTGTGAGAATAGAGCAAGCTGGGTGCTAACCAGCCTGTGGATGTTGCAGTCCGATCTCCTTTCAAGTCTATGCAGTTGTAACTGCATAGACTTCTGGGATAATGCTTCTTATGCTCTCTTCCTAATTTGGACTGCTGGTGAGACAGTCTGGATTCTGTGCACATGCTCAAGACTGGTTCACCAGCAGTCCGGAAATGCCACGCATGCACGATGTTCCGCGACTCATGTTTTTATTTTTGTGTTTTCTTGTTTTCTTTTCTTTTTTTCTTTTCTTCTTTGTTTACAGCTGAGGGGGTTGCAGTCCTGCAGCCCAATAGAATGAGCCGCCCCTGCTTTATGTACTTTAATATCTCTCCTCTGCTTTCTTTCTCTTCACCTAAAGTCACAGTTAAAGTCTCCAACATCACTATATTCATGTTAACATTTAAATACTTTTTTAAATTCTTGAAAAAGTTTTGTTCATTTAGCACCTGATGTAAATGTATAAACTGACATAATTTGTATAACCTGTCTTTTAATACAACACTGTAATGTCAGTAACCTTCCTGGACAAACAATAGTAACTTTGTATATTGTAATATAATTCACCTTATACACTATTCTATTTCAAGAAGATAAAAAATCTTCCTATAGAGCTTATGAACTTCCCTCAACATACTTTACTGTTCTTTCTGCTTGATGTTATTTAAGCATATATTTAATAAACATAATGTCATATTTTAACAGTGTACACTACTGTACCACAGCAGTTCTTCTGCTTTCATTTCTTACACTGTTCACATAAGGAAAGGAAGATAAAGACTTGTCTTTCATTAGTCTGTCTTTCAAACCACATTTTTTTCTTTTTCTTTCTCTAACTCAATTACCTATAGTAACATATTTCAATCTGTTTGTTTGTGTATCTTTTCAGACTCTCTAGATTTTTTTAAATCTTTTTCCCTGACAACGAGCCATTTCTTAACATTTTCTCCTTCATTTATGGAAACTTCTGCCTTCACCTGCCCGTCTTTATTACGGCCAGGTACAGTAATGCATCTTCTCCACTTAATTCAACTTACACAGTTTGTTCCACATTTTCATTTTCAAAGATTTTCATTCTCTTTAACATGATCATACCACCAGTATTAATTAGATTTGCAACATCTGCAACATGGCTTACAATTTTAGCTGTATGCATACCTATCAACCATACCGAATGACATGGTTTTTACCAAGTTTTGAGGTCCAAATGAGGGGGTGCCACGATTCCCGAGTGGCACCCTTTCATTTCTGATTATTTTCTTTATTTTTATTAATTATTTCGAATATCACTTTGTTGGAGCTGACGTAATCCCATGGGCAATGATGTCAGCTCCATCAGGGCTATCAGCCAGTCAGAATTGGGCTCCATGAGCTCACGTCATCATTTCCGTCTGCAAATGCAAGCGTCCAACAGTGCTCATTTTGGATTTACTGGCAGCAGTCAAGAGCGAGCAGGAAAGTTAGCATTTTGGATGTTTGGATTTATTAGCAGCAGCCAGGCCAGAAAATGCACTCATTTCATCAGAGGGTTTGGATGTATTACCAGACATGTTTGGATTTTATTTTGTCGTTCGTGAGCAGGAAATGTTTGGATTTATTTTATTGGTTTCATGGAGTTATTTCATTGGAAGTGTGTGTGTGTGTGTGTGTGTGTGTGTGTGTGTGTGTGTGTGTGTGTGTGTGTGTGTGTGTGTAAATGCCCCCATGTAATACATCTGGTGGCTAGAGGTATTCAGGCTCAAACCCTGTACCTTTGGTACAGGGTAAAAAGAACCTAAAGTTCCTAGCCAACACCATTTCTGAGCTTTGCCTAGATTTTTTGTGCTAAGAGTTGAGAGCTAAGCCTATGGTGAGAAGTGAACAGAATTTGTATTCCACCATTATTGGCTTTTTTGTTTGTCCAGGTTTTTTGTGCTAAGAGTTGAAAGTTATGGTGAGTGAGAAGTGAGAACTGAATTTGTATTCCCCCATTATTGGCTTTGTCCAGGTTTTGTGTGCTAAGAGGTTGAGAGCTATGGTGAGAAGTGAGAACTGCATTCACTACATGATAGCCATTAAGTTTCAGTCTTCCTATTTTTTTAGGGGACTGCTGATTTGGCATAGTGGTATGTTGCTCTGACTGTAGTGCATAGGGTCCTGGGTTCAAGACTTGCCAGTGAAATGCATTGGTGGTAACACAACATTTTATTCTAGCAACTTTCCAAAATTATACAAGCAGTGTTTAAAATGTGTTCCTGGTTTTTGACCTTTTGCCTCCCCCCCAAAAAAAAAACTGAAGTTGAAAATAAGTGCGAGAAGCTGTGCAAGATCCCTATGGCTTACACTATTGTCATTCTATTTATAGTGTGGGTGTGGAAGTAGATTTTTATGATGGAAATGTTCTGAATTGGGCAGTTTTGTCATTATTGGTTCATGCATTTTGTTTCATTGCCTACAGTACAGCATACTGGAAAAATGTTCAAACAATAAATTTAAAATGCACTCTGTCTAACAAGTGTGCTGTATTATACAAGGAATATAACTTAATAAAGTCAGGAAGGTATATCAAAGAAAAGAACATGTGTATGTTTCTTGTTTTGTGTGCAAGGGGCCAATGATTTGAAAACAGCCCAAAGGTAATCTTTATCCAGCACTGGCCAGATGCATCTTCTTTGGATGTGGTATGTGGGTTTCAATGCTATTTCAATAAATGTGAGTTTCAAGGGCAGAGAAGTTTTAATGCAAAGTCTATTTTCATTGTGAGACAGTATTGCTTTGTTTAAGAGATGTCTGTTAGTGTTTGTGCATTGTTGCGCTGCAAAATGTAAAAGTACAAGTAATCATTGTAGAAGTAAAGCTGTATGCACACATTAGTGTTTATGGTAAATGGGAAGAAACCGCCAGGTAATGGGACATTGGAATGGCTGCAAGGGGACTCTGGTGCCATATTTTGGTCGTCTGTTCTTCAGTTTGCATTTGAAATATGGTATCCCACAATTCCATTGGAATGGGTGGGGTTACATGATTATGCATGCAAATTAAATGTTAATCAGCGTACAGATTTGTACTTAGTTTTCATGGGTCTTGTCCAGATTTTTGATGTTTCCAGGTTGAGAGGTATGGCTGTATGACATACCTGTCCATACAAATTGCATCATTTTTCATGCATTCATTAATTAAATGATCTGCGGTACACACGCACGTACATAGATACACACATCTTAGGCTGTCAAGACATTTTCACAGCATGGTTTTGAATGTAGTAACTGTTCTCATGAAGTAAGTTTTAAAGTTTTAAAGAAATGTATAGAAACATTAGTACGGATAAAGGGAACCACAATGCTAACAACAAAAATGCAAATGTTAGAATTTTTGAATACAAGGGTCTTAAAATCTATAATTACAGTGGACTCACATTAAATAATACTTATGGAGAACTATTTGTGAAAGGGTTTAGTTTTATCCCCAAGAAACAGAACCACATGGTCAATACAATTCTAGATCTGATGATGTCTGCAAGTGCCACAAATTTAAAGTTGGTAATGGAAAATGGAAAGGAGAGGGAAGGAGCTAGGCTGACCTGAAAAAGGAAAAGCACTTACAATCCCCCTCTATTACCACCAGTGGCTCTTTTTGAAAGCCTGAATGAGATAGATTATAGGAATTTAATAGGGAACAGGACCAAACAGATGAACCAAAATTTAACAAAGGATGAGCAAACAGTGTTGACAGAGTTAATGAGGAATCAGGAAATAAGGGTAATGAAGCTTGATAAGGGGGGAGGGGTGGTCGTAAGGGATCATTATGGCTACACCACTAGAATGATGAGACATTTGAATGATAGATCCTAGTTTAGTGCAGCATCACTGAATGAGGTTAATATCTTTAATGCAAGACTGGATATGGTTCTGGAAGAACTTTTCCAGGAATACAAATTTGGTGAAGATGAGGTGAGATACTTAAAGGTTGATAACCCTGTAACTCCGGCCTTCTTTGGGATCCCCAAAATCCACAAATCATTAGGGGATCGACCAATGAGACCTACAGTGGCTGGAGGCGGAAGTGAAACGGAACCTTTAGCAAAAATGCTAGATTTTCATCTAAAAGGATTTTTTGAGGAAAAAAGACATGTTTTGAAGGATTATTGGTATTTACTGCAGGTTATGGCGAAAATGAGTTTAAAGAAGAAGTAATCTTTTTGATTATTGATGTCAAGGACCTGTTCCTTTGTATCCCACATGAAGAAGGAATGGAATATTTTCAGGAAGCACTAATGGAAGGAACTAGATTTTCATGGGACACGGTGTATGTCTTGGTTACCCTTATGGAACTGGTTCTGAAATATAACTTTGTATGGTTCCAGGGGGAATATTTCAAGCAAAGGAGTAGCAATGGGTGCAGCAGTAGCACCAGTGTTTGCTAATATTATCCTCTGGTATTGGGAAACCAAATTTGTGTTACATTCTAGGTTTAGGAAGAACATTTATAGATACTATAGATTCCTGGACAATATTCTAATGCTGTGGGAAGTTGGGCTTGATGAGGCGGATGATTTTTTGAAATACATCAATGCCACTACAAATTTTTTGAGTTTTATCTGTAAAATTGAAAAATAAGTGGTAAATTATTTAGACATCCACCTATATAAAAATAGAAGAGAAAGATGCTATGAATCTTGTATTTATTGGAAGCCCACCCACTCGAACAGCTATCTACACTTTGAGAGTGACCACCCCTTTTGGCAAAAAATAAATCTGGTAAAGGGTCAAATGATTAAAATATCAAGATTAACAACGGATGACAACAGGTTCAGAGAACAGACAGTAGAATTAAAGGCTATGCTCAGAATAAGGGGGTATCCAACAAGTGCCCTTGAAGGACAAGAGAGCTATGTAACAAGTAAGAGGGATGATTGTTATCCCCCACTATTGAAAAACCTGAGAGTTTGTTGAATCCCAAGAAGACAGATAAAGTAACTACTTGCTGTGTATTAACGTACAATTAGGATAGTGTAGAAATTCATAAAATGGTGGAAAAGAACTGGAATTGTGTTTTTGGGGCATACGGATTAACAGAAAAACTGGGTAACAAACCAAAAATAGTGATTAGAAGGGGACCCAATATTAAGAACCTATTTGAAAGGAAGAAGGTTAAGGACAGGATTTCACTAGGTAGTATGAGGAAATGTAATGGACGTAGGGAATGCAGGTTTATATATGAAAGTAGGAATATAGTCACAGAAAGCCACAACAGAATAATCCCAGTAACAGGGATCTACAACTGCAACACAAAAGGAGTAGTTTACGTGGCCTTGTGCCAGTCATACTGTGCATATGATATAGGAAAAATGGAAAACAACTTAAAAAAGCAAATTTACCAGCATGTCTATGCAATAAAGAGACAGGATAAAACTAATGCTTTGTTTAGACACAGCTACACTTTGCGCAACATTCTGGCAGACAGGTTTAGTGCAAACTTCACCTCCCCCCTCACCCCATAAAGGGCCCATAACAATACAAGAATGTAGTGCCCCGGCAATCACTGACACACAGGTTAAAACAGCCCTATCCAAAGCCAAAAATACAGCTTCAATGGGACCATACGGTGTCCCAGGCTTTGTCTTACACAAGCTCCAAAATGAACTAACCCCTCACCTAAACACACTGTTCAAACTCACCCTCTCTACAGGCTACGTACCCACAGAGTAGCACACAGCAACAGTTAACCCGCTCCACAAAGGTGGAGCTACAATGGACCCCGGGAACTATTGCCCTATAAGCCTGACTAGCCTGGTCTGCAAGGCTATGGAGCGCATCATCATGGAATTCATTACCAGAGACATTGGGAACCTTCAAACATTGGACCCCTACCCAGTTTGGCTTTGTTAAGGGCAGATCATGCCTCCTAAACCTGGTGGACTTCTTTGAGACAGTTACCAAGCTTTAGACATGGGAAAGGAGGTCCACACAGCCTACCTAGACATCGCAAAGGCTTTCGACACCATTCCCCATTCTGGTATTACAGACAAGCTCACCAGCCTGAACATAAACCCCTACGTTGTGAGATGGGTTGCCAATTGGCTCATGGATAGAACCCAAAAGGTCAGAGTTGCAGGCCCTAGGTCCGACTCGAAACCAGTTACAAGTGGCGTCCCCCAAGTCTCAGTCCTGGGACCCCTCCTATATACTTCTCAGAGGTACAGGCAAGCACAGGAGGACTATGGCTGACCAAGTTTGCAGACGACTGCAAACTGAGGGCCATAACTGACTCTCCAGCTGATACAGACATCCTCCAGAAGGGTCTCACTGAGACGGATACCTAGTGTCAAAATCATGGCCTCAAACTAAATGCCAAAAAGTGCATAGTCACCCCTTTTGGAAAAAAACAAAGTACCCGCGAACTACCACATACGTGGTAGTCCCCTAAATACAGAAAAATGCAATACGGGATCTGGGAACCCAAGTGGATGGTCATTTTTCCTTTGATAATCATATTGCCAAGGTGGTTAGAAAATCTTTCTATGTGGCCCACCTAATCACAAAAGTGTTTGCATCTAGAACAAGAGAGGTTATTATGCTCCTCTACTCATCACTCATCACGCCCATCATACAATACAAAGCCACATTTGGGATGTATTCTTACAAGACACCTGCAACAGCTGGAAAGACCACAGAAGTACCTCAACAAGAGGATTACCGGCCTCAAACATATGCCCTATGCAGCCCGACTGAAGAAACTCCAGCTGTAGTCGGTTACATACCGCTTACTCAGAGGTGATCTCTGCCTGACATATAAGGCCATGTCCAACCCAGAATTGATGGACATGTTCCACCTAAAAAAAACAAATCCCCAAGAGCCACACGCTCCAGGGATCTAAATCTCACCACGACGATAAATAGGATGTGCTGGAGGGATAGATTCCTGTTCCAGAGATTCCTCACGCTTTGGAATAGGATTCCAATCTACATTAGGCAGAGCCCCTCACTAACACTCTTCAAGAGAAACCTTGATGAGTGGATGGAGAATCATGCTGTAAAGCTGTATCTAACATTTTAGCTTTAACATGATCAGGCAAATTTTATTCCTTTAACCACGCATGCCTCCTAATCACAGATCCAGTAACTGCGGCCCTGCAGGAGTCCTCTAAGGAATCAAAACCACATTGCAAAGTATGCTTTCCAACTTGTTCAGCTGCATGCAATAATTCCTGCAATTCCTTATTTTCTGCACATTCTGAAAACAACATAATTTTCTGTTTCAGCAATCCCATAACATTTTATTTTTTATTTTTATTTTACATTTGTTGACCAGGCTAGTCCAACTGGATACATGTCCATTTTCAGCAGAGGCCCGGGGAAATAAGCTCCGTGCAGAAAAAAATAGCAAAATAAAACATTTTTACAAACAATGTTGTTACAGGTTAATACATAAATTATCATAGACATCTAAGTACCTCCCATTTTAAAATTTGAGTACAATACTAAAAATAGGTCTAATATTATACTATAGTCTGGGAGAAATAGGTCTGGGATAAGAGGAAAATAAAACCTTTATATTTACAGAGAGTATTAGAAGTTAGGCTGGAAAAATCAAAGAGGACAGAAATACATCACAGTGCCAAAGGCAGGTACAGTGGAAAAATTACAAGAGAGGGCAGAAATACTTTGCAGTGCAGTAGGCAGGTACAGTTCAGATTGCAGATAGAATACAGAAAGTCAAAATAAAAGAGGCATAAGTGTGTCTTTTATATATATTAAAGAGTTTCCACACTAAGAGTAAGCTTAGGGCATGAACAGAAGGGTAAGGGATAGCAAAAAGATAACGTGGCAAGAAGGAAGGTAGAGCTAGTTATAGGGAAATAGTGGGTAGGCAGTACCTGTTATGAGTAGAAAAGGTAGAAAAACTGGTCACTCAGGTTTAGTACAGGGGCATAGCCAGTGTGTTCTTAGGAAAAGTTTCAGTTTGTTTTTAAAAAGAGATGTGGAGGAAACTGAAGACAGTTCACTGGGGAGAAGGTTCCAGGATTTTCCAACAGTGTTGCTGAAAAGTCCCCAGCCTTGTTATTAGATTTAGAGGTGTTTACAAGAAGTTTGTGTGATGAGCGCAAGGATTTCAGATTCTTATAGGGATAGATGAGGTTAGTTAATATAGGAGTACTGGAAGGTTGGTAAAGAGTCTTATGGGCAATGGTTAGTTGGTGGAATTTAAGCAGATTCTGAATTTCTAGCCATCCAAGCTGCTTAAGATTATATCAGTGGTGGGTTTTGAATGGGTTGCCAGTAGCAAACCTGGCAATGTTATTGTAGGAGATATCCAGTTTGGCGAGGTTATTTTTAGATAAATTAGTAAATATGGGTGAGGCATAGAGGAGTGTAGAGATTAGATGGGTGTAAGCAATAGTTTTTCTGACTGTTGGTGAAAGGAATGGTTTGATTCTGTAGAGAGAGCCTAGCTTTTTATTGACGGTTTTTATAGTATTGTTGATATGGGTGTCAAAGTTAAGATTGTTGTCTATGGTAATACCAAGTAGTTTAGTAGTTGGGTCAGGTGATATGGGAGTACCATTTGTGGATATTACTGAGAAATCTATTGGGATGGTCTTACAAGTAGGATTGTTGGTTTAAGGCCCTGATTGCCAAGGATGCAGATGTATAAACCTTTTTTCCCCATCTGTCCAGTGCCCTTGAATCTCTGTCAGAGGGGGTAGGGTTTTTTACTGTTGAGGCCTTAACTCCCTTTGGGCCCTGTGAAATAGTTTCAAGATCAGCAGCAGGGTTTCTAAATAAAAATTTATGAGAGTCAGGGACCCTGTAATACCTGTCAAGCTTACTGGGAGCCAGAGGTAAAGAGTCAGGGGTCTGGCTTGACTTGGAAAAAACATCATCCACAATGTCTAACACAGGGGGAATGGCTAAAAGCTTGTGCTGACGGAGAAGGATGAAGTCCCTGAGCCTCTTTTTTGATTCTGAGAAGTTTTGACTCTCCCAGGGAAAATGCTCCCTCAAAGTATGCAAGGTTTCTCCAAATGAATAATCCTCAGGAGGAGATGCAGATGGAATAGACTCCTCAGCATCAGAATCCTCATGGGGAGGTAACGATAATTCCTGATTAGAAGAGGAATCAGAAGAAATAGAAACCTGATCTGAAGATTCATAGTCAGTGTCTTGCCTAGGCCTCTTATCAGGAGGGGGATAGGTACCCCTAATCAAGGTAATAAGGTCTTCAGCCATTTTGATCATCTGTTTTTTAGGCATAGAGGCCTGTGCATGTGGCTCAAACATCGTTTTTTTTTAGTTTTAGAAGGTGTCTTTGTCTTTGGCTTTGCAGCTTTCGTCGGTTTGATATAAAAATGTTGAGGTCTGAATACATCCTCAGAAGCCGGTGCCTGCTCAGTGGCTCCGGACCCATCTGAGGGAGATACATCCATCGGTCCAGTACCTTGAGTATCTTGCGGCATGCCGGACTCCACATGGGTGTCGGTAGAGGCCTGCGACTCGAAGGTAGCGGATATCAGGGGCTGCAAAAGCACCTCACTGAGTACTGGCGAACCAGCGACTGGCTTAGGAGAAGCTTTGTCATTGGTTTTGGATCTCGACTGCCTTTCTCTGTCCTTTTCTTTGCATTTTTTATGTACTCCAATAGTCGGATTGCAATCCGACGACATCTCTGGGTAGTTAAATCTGTTTCCAAAATAGTTAGATGCAAAAATATACTGACGCTTAATAGTGCGTTGGTTAAATCTAGCACAAAACCGACAGCCAGGCACATTGTGATCAGGGCCTAGGCAAGGAATACAGTATAAATGGAAATCCTTATGAGGTATTTGCTTCCCACAAGTAATACAATTATTAACTTTTTCTGACATTGGTAAAAAGCAAGAAAAAAGTTTCCCCAACGGGGTACTTAGCTTTATTGAAGACTTTGGTTCTGAATGTAATGACTGCAACAGTGAAACACAAAGAACATCTAATGGCTCTGTTGGACCAAGGCACAGGGAACTAATCTAAGGGGCAGCGAAAGCCAACACATTCTGGCTAGGCTTATAGATGCCCTCGGGCACATAACCTAGTACTTACCTATGAACCTATAGGTTGCAAGGATTTTAAGAAATTCCTCTTTTGTGTACTGGAAATGGTAGGTAGGCAGGAGGGGGGGGGGGGTAATTGGCCCTGTTTTTTGGAGTACAGGGAAACATTTTGGCAGGTTTTGTTGAATGCCACTGTTTTCCCTGGAATTAATGATAAAATCTCTCTGAGAAGCTTGCTTCATTTAAAGGCAGATGAGATCAGATAGAAATGTTTTACATGGTTGAACATGGAATGTTTAATATATACATATTGTTCTTGGAAGAAATTTCCTTTAATGGGGTAGGTTAGGGAGAAAAGTATTTTTAACAAACAGGTACACATATAAAGTATATTAATATGTTTTTATAGGAAAAAAAAAAAATATATATATATATATATATATATATATATATATATATATATATATATATACTATATGCATTTTTTAGAAGAGAAAATATAATAGTACAATAAACATACAGTTATATGTTTTTTAAATACTTAATTCATTTTATTCAACTGATTGATATGATGATTGGTGTAATTTATTAATTGAATTGTATATAAAAAAGGGGGGAAGTGTGTAAGGTTTTTGTATCTGATGAAGTTCTGTTTGTACTGAGTGTGATGTGTGAATAAAGGGAACAGAAGCGCTTATAACCTTACTCTGCCTGGTGTCTGGTTCTTTTCAAGGAGAAGGTATCCTGTGACATTCTTGTTGGATTACATATTCTTGCAGTGTTACACATATTTCTCATTCTCCAGCCCTAATTTTCCTTTCATCATATGGTCTGTCCACAAAGTGCACAGACTGACATAAAAATAGAAAATAGATTAGGTCATCAGAGCTAAAATAAACTGTTAATCCATTTGTTATAAATCTTGTTCCCAAAACCTACAGTACTAACAACCCCCTCATATACTTTATTATATAAATGTGTGTGTGTGTGTGTGTGTGTGTGTGTGTGTGTGTGTGTATATATATATATATATATATATATATATATATATATATATATATATATATATATATATATATATATATATATACATACATACATATGCTTGCCCCCCCTGCTAGCACTGTTTATTTATTTAATTTTTTGTTTATTTTTTTTTCACATTGTCGAACATTCAAATGTTGAATTATATGGTCTCAGCCATATGAAATTCGAACATTTGGATGTTCGATTATGTGAAGTAGAGCCATATATATATATATATATATATATATATATATATATATATATATATATATATATATATATATATATGGGATCAGTACTGATCCCCAAAAGAACTTTAACCGGTTAATAATAGTTTGGCATATTTCACGAAAGTGCTTTTTATCGAAAAAGCACTTTTGCGGAAGTATGCCTGCTGCTAGAGGAAGTCATGGGGGAATGACTGTTGCGGAGATCGTACTATGGTGCGGATAAGGGAATATTCCCTTTTCCTCACTGTAGTGCGATCTCGGAGTGAGAATATTAAAGTAGGGGGGTGTGAGGGGCACAGCCCCCTACGTGGGGAGTGCAGGGGGGGCTTGCTCCCCTGCGTAAAAGTAGATTTATTTATTTATTTATTTACTTATTTTTAACACACTTTAATGAAAGCACTTTTTCGGTGAAAGCACTTTCGTTAAAGTATGTTCAGTGATTGTGGATGTGGACTGTTGAACTTTCGTTCAGTAGTCCTAGATCCATAAATATATATATATATATATATATATATATATGTATGTATGTGTATATATATACATACATACATATATACATGGGTCTATGACATTTCACTGAAAGTTCATTTCATTGAAACTCAAACAGTTGAGCCCATTTGATCGAAAATTCATTTGACTTAAAAGGCATTTCAATGAAAATTTACTTCACAACATATACCAAAAAAGTTTCTGCAGGGGGGGAAAGTCCCCTCAGCACCTCCTTACTTATATGTACTAACTCCATGGTCAAACATCCTCCAATTAAAGAAAAAATACCATACACACTGAATCACTCCGGAAGCAAAAGCACAAACATCTACATATCTGGGGTACAACATGATGCGGACCAATGCAGTCCTCACATACTCTGTTACACTCACTTCCACAATTAACTCCTACGATAAGAAATGACACCATCAGATACTTTATATAGACATCTACACTTTTTAGTGAAATTCATTTTTGATCAAATGGGCTCGATAATTTGAGTTTCAAATGAAATAAACTTTCAATGAAATTAAATGGGCCCAAATATATATAGATATATAAATAGATACATTTATATATAGATGCGCGCATACACACACACACACACACACACACACACACACACACACACACAAACATACACGCACACACACACACACACACACACACACACACAGACACACACACAAGCTAATTTTGCATGCTATAACTGACTGGATTGCCCCCTGTACTGGAGTTAGCAACCCACGATATATGACTGGCAGACACATTTGGTCATCACAGCAGTTAGGAGACGAGGACTTGTCGGTGTGACATCATCCACACTGCCAAGAAGGATTTTTAGTGTTTTGCCCTATCTTTCATGTGCACTGTGTGTATGGGGAATGCAGAACAAAAAGCACAATAAGAATGTTCTGTCTGTAATACTGGCATTAGAATAAGGTGCCGTACAATTCTTAAATCAAAGGTCATTGCTCTCTCCAATTAGGTTAGTGTTTTGGGGTGGTTGCACATACACACATATTATGGAAAAGGAATGACTGGTATATATGTACATATTATGGAATGACCGGTATATATGCACATATTATAGAATGACTGGTATATAATGGTAAACTTCAATATTTTATGCAGTTTTATCAGATACTAACTCTATTGCCAGCCACAAATCTTCTGTTATTCAGACTTTAACTACAGCCCTTTATTCATTTGTGCAGGAGCAAAAATCTGGGGCACTGAGAATGACAAAGCACTCCAAGAACATATACATGTTGTACTACTCCTTAACCTCTCCTAAAGAAGTAATCACTGTAGACATTACTGCCTCTAGGTATATATTTATATGTGCCTGGACAGGGAAGATTCTGTTCACCATAGCTTAATGGAAGAAATGTACATCTACATATGTTTAAAGTGTGGATATGTATGTACTAATACCACACTGCATACATGAGATGGGAAAATTTGCTAAACTGTGTAGACTGCCACCAAAGTAGTCAAGAAAGCAAGACAGTTAATGGAGTCATGGCTTCTTACGAAACACAAGGCTTTTAAACACTGTGTTTTAGGAATTCTGCCTTTACCCAAAGTCACCAAAAGAAAGAGGAAAGGTAAACAATTTTCTGTACAAAAACAGGTACTTGCCTCATTTTTCAGTAATGTCAAGCTCAAAAGTTATTTTTATAATTAGAGAGGAGAAAAGTGGTACAGATCCCCTGTATTAAGAGTGTGGGGCTTGTCACCCCCTACCCCCACACTGAGAACACCACCTTGAAGGAATATCTATTTTTGATCTTCAGATCACAGTTTTGTGCAATTGTGGCAGAATATTGGTTGTTTCTTGGAAAACACAGCATTTCAAAAGTAGAGGTTACAGTAAGGTCACACAGGTATGGATAAAAATTAAATGAGGAGACAGTACACTTATTTTATCTGTTCCCATGAAATCCTGAGACCCATGATTATTTAACTGCTAGAGCAGCTCTAAAGAAAAAGAAGCCCGATTCTGAAAAGAAGACTGTAATTCAAACATGAAAAATAGAGACACGTCTTAAATGTCTTCTCATGTTCCAGGTGACAGCTAACTATACAACTCCTTTTTATTTTTAAACGGAAATATTTGGCTGAATCTTTTACCCAAGGACAAATGATATTCATCTAGTTTTTTATCAAAAAAAAAAAAAAAAAAAAAAAACCAAAACAAAAGGAAGGCAAAAGATAAAAACTAAAAGTATAATGTAATATTGTAATATACATTTTTTAAAGTATACTGTAGTATAAGTATTTCTAGCCACTCAGTTTTGTTTTCTGGAGAATATGCAAAAACATTTGAGACTAAAAGTTTTACTGTCTGATGATAACTTTTAGCTAAGCATCTGAAACTGCTACAGGTTTTTGTTGAGCTACAAGAGGGACTAAAAAAATGAATATTCCACAGTTTTACTGTAGCACAATGCTGTGATTATACAAAATGATTTCAAATGCACAAATGTACTACAAAAATAAATCAATGTGACATGCCTGCAGTTCCTAACATGTTACCTAGAAAAAATAATCACAAACTGCCAAAAGACATCAGTGCACTACAGTTTAGAGTTAAGTTTTTAAATACTGTCCATTGTTAAGGTAAGTCCTAACGTATTCCACACCTCAATGTACTGCTTTTTCTTGCTAGGAATGCAGATTTCACAACATAATCTTTTAAGATTAAACTTTTTGCAAGTCTGCCAGCATTCTTGCCACGTGTTCCACTGGATGCAAAAAGATATTGCTTATGAAAGTTATATACTGCAATTAGCTCAAAGTCATATGCAAAGATTTTGTAAATGTACAGATGCAGAGTTGCTTAAATAACACCTTTGACCCTAAAATTAAAAGAAAAAAGAAACAATCTTTATACTTTTTTTTTGGGCGGGGGGGGGGGGGCTTGTCTCCCTCCTGGCTGCTCTATAAACCCATTTATTCATCTTTAAGATGAGACCACATGGACCCATTTACTCTCTTCAAGGGGTATGAGACTTGCAGCTCAGCTGTTCCTCTCGGAGGCAATAGTCAGGTGCTGAGAGTGATGCTATTAAAGATGTAGAGTAGGGCTTTTTTTGTTTATACTCCATATTCCTTCCCCTAACAACTGTGAATTTGTAACAATTTGCTCCACGGGGAGCATGCTTGCTTCCACACATGATAAGCACTGTTGTTATACTGCTTAGTGCTACTGCTGCCGAGGATGCCACACACCCCTCTCTCCAGTAGATGGCAGCACTATAGCAGTCCAGATTGCCCCCCCCCCCCCCCACACACACACACACACACATACATAAGATGGGAAAGCTAGTTTTTTCCCACTTCTCTCTCCCTCCATTTCTGCCTGTTTTCACAGCTCCCAAATCAGTAACTGATCACTGGTTATCTGGGCTCTATTAACAATGCTCTCTCTTGCTGTACTACAGAGCTCTACTATTATACTATATCTTTACCTTTTATGCAGTACTAATGCCTATGAGGCACACTATATGGGTGGTTTTATTTTATAATTTATCATACCACAAAATATCTCATTGGAGTGCAGCTGTATGCTACTGACATTCAGCTTTGCAGGCTGTCCACATTTTCCATACTCATCATTATCTGCTTTCAATTTAAATAGTTAAATGCCTTTCAGGTGCATTTTGGCATTATCCAAAATGTTGTTGTTGTTTTTCGGCTTTTCCCGGTTAGGGGTCGCCACAGCGGAACTACAGTCCGCTAATGATTGGCAGTAGATTTTTACAAACGCCGAGGTGCCAGCTCGACGTTCAACCTTCAACGAAGGCACGCCCATTTACGCATGTCTTTCGAACGCCCACCCAACCGCGGGGAGGACATGCAGACACCACACAGAAGGTACTCCCCACACTCCAGCCGAGAATCGAAGGGAGAACCTCTTGCTGTGAGGCAACAACGCTACTGCGGCACCACCGCGGAATTAAACACCTAAATTACACATTTTAGAAAAGGAAAGGATTGGAAAGACAAAACTGGGGTGATGGAAGTATTTCAGATTCATTAAGAAAAAATTGTATTGGCATTTAAACAAAATAGTACCCTTTATCCAAACAAATACAAAATTAAGACACCTTTAGCATATACTGTATTAAGTTTCACAGTACAGTAATTTATAGTTAAAATAGCTTCTTAACGGAAGTCTTTGCACAATGTAAAATGTGTGAAAATTAAATGGAGAAATGTGATTGGTTTCAAAAACATGTTTTACTAATACATTACATAGCTCATTATTTCATTTATTTCTTGGTAATGATACATACGAATTCAGAATATTATCCACTACAAGGATGACTGAGAAACACAACAGTGGCTAATTTCTGAAGTGATAAGATAACTGAAGTGGTTTCAACTTTTTGTGAACAGACTGTGACATAATGTGTTTTTATTTTGATAGGAATTATTACTTAAACATTAGGAATGGTCAGGTATTCACCTACAATATCTTACTGCAGTGTTTTCTTTTTTTTTTTTTTACTTTTAACGAACCGCAAGTTTTACTGTATCATTCTTTAAGTAGCAATTATGTTAAGCTGTACATAAAATGTATTGTTTATTATATGGCATATAAGTTTAGAATTGAAGAAGTAGCTTGGAGAAGTATTAAATAGTTTTCATCCTCTCTTAATGTTTGAATAGAAACACAATTTTCAAAAAATAGATTGTATGTGCGTATTTCTAAATATGAAAGCAGAATTGCTCTAAAACTGTTTGGAAAAGTAGTGTTAACAATCTGTTAAAGTGCAACACTTGCTCTACTGCTCCTCTTTAGATTGTGAATATTAATATTCCTAAAGGACAGTTTTTAAGGGTCCTTCTGTGTTTGTGTGATTTTTCTAAGTGTGCTCCGGTTTTCTCCCATATTCCAAAGAAATGTTGTAAGGTTGCTTGAGGATTCTAAATTGCCAGTAGGTGTGAGTGTGCGTGTGTTTGATATGGAAGAAAGATCTGTCAACCTACTTCTATTTCCTCCTTTGCCTTGTAAACTCCGTGGGTAGCAGCAGCAGTCCACAGGGTCACTCTAACAGTCAGATGCAACTGGTAAGAAAGAGCACTTGAGGAATACTTCTGTGAAGCAGCAAAAGAAGATTTATTAAAAATGAAAGAAAAAAATGTAACTAAAACATATTGCAGTGCCACTGGGAACAGGGTAGTGCATGTACTCTTACATGCAGCTAATGCAGGAGAGGCTGTTTCTTACTTAAGCAATAAACATGATCAAATGACTCAGAGTGTTGTTCCTTGAATGTAAAGCAATAACAGTCATAACAGTCTGTTTATATGTATAATAATGAGTAAAATGATTGAAATTTTTACAAGAAACAATTGGTAACTTTCAGTTTCTAATAATACATTTACCAGTGCATTGTAGGTAAATCTTCCTTATTTGCTTATGGTGGGCAGTGAACCTAAGAAATACTTGAATAAAACCCCAGCTTATTATAAATGTCCTATGATAAATTGCATGAAGACTGTAAATGTTACTGCTGTAGTGCATGCTAGTACACACACACACACACACACACACACACACACACACACACACACACACACACACACACACACAGACACACACACACACGCACAAACGCACACAAACACACACACACACACACGCACACACACACGCAGACACACACACACACACACACACACACACACACACACACACACACACACACACACACACACACACACACACACACACACACAAAACATAAGGTAATAAGTTTGTTCATTTGAATATACAGCATCTCTCTCTCTTTCTCTTATGAGTCAAAGAGTGCCCCCTTGGACAGCTGCCACTGTCAGTGGATTTACAAGGCAAAGTGAGAAATAAAAGCAGATGGCCAGGTCTTTCTTCCATATTACATACACATGTAGTCACACCTATGGACATTTTAGAGTCCATGATCCACCTTCTGCATGTCTTTGGAGTGTGGGAGAAAACCAGAGCACCTGGAGAAAAAGTGAACATAACTAGGGCATGTAAACTCCAAACCGATGGCACCTCTGCTGGGAACTGAACAAGAGGATCTCTTGCTGTGAGATATGCATATCATATAATTCTTCTGCAGACTGAGTGACTAATGGAATAGTATACAGAGAGGTAGGGTATCATAATGCATTTTAAGTGGTTAAGAATGATGTTTGCATGCAACAACAGAGGAGCATATAAAAGCAATAAGAAATAATGACCTACATATTGCATTAGGTAAACATGGTTTTGAGACTGTTAACATTTGTCAGCTTAAATTTTAGATTTTACAGGCTGTATAAAAGGTGAGTTTAACAACAAACTAATATATTGTTAAACTACAGCAGTGTATCTTAAATGCATCAACCAGGACAGGGAAAACTGTTAAAAGTTAACTAATTTCATTCCTTCCTTCCTTCTCTGATTATACAGTAAATTCAGTTCATATTCACAGGAGGCCTAGCCTGGCACTCACTGATGCAAAGCAGAGAAACTAATCTTAGACAGGATATTGGTCTATTGCAAGACACACACACACACACACACACACACACACACACACACACTTGCTTATTCATGTACTCAGTCATTCACTGAAACATGCCATGCACACCTACAATTTAGAGGACTGCGAGTTCACCTATGGCATGTATTTAGGACGTGACTGGAAACAAAACACTCTTAAATTCATATATACATGGGACTGCCTTTTAATGAAATTTATTATACAACAGACTTGACAAACAGTGCATCTTCTCTCAAATATTTACTGGAATTTATACTTAACATACAGTCAGTTTACTCTTGTTTTGTGTTGTTTCTATTGTTTTCAACACCACTTTCAGTCTGTTTGGCACCAGTTTAGGTTCTTAAGCCACTTCTGTTTATTTACAAATTACAGGGTTTTATTATACCCCTTGATTATAAGTTTTAGCAACTTACAATACCATCTGCAAAATAAAATTGCTTTTCATTTCCATGACTAATTTGCTCACTCATTTGTGTCTTACCTGTTCACACTTTACATACCTGGATGGGCAGACTTTTAATATTTTTCTAGTATCCAGCATTTACTACTGACTATCACATGTCATGAAGGCTAAGACAAATTTCTGCATAAAATAAAGTGAAACTTCAACCACAAAAACATACTGGGATGTTGTCCATACACAGGTAAATTAAGAGGTAAGCAATAGTTGTTAATGTTTAGCTAAGTATAGTCATTATTATTACTGGAAAACTCACAAATGAGATAAAAGGGATGATGGGAAGATGAAGCTGTCCTTTAAGAACACAAGACGTTTCAACGTTTTTAAAATGGTGGATTTTACAGTCAAATGTCAGTGTTTGTTTGCAAGAGCACATATGACTGAACCTTATTTCTGCAGTAACTTGCTTGCAGCTGCTGAGCTTTTCCCCAGAGGGTTGAAATGCTGGTACACCAAGGATTTCCCCTTCACCTATCATGATGCAACACTGTAGTTTGTATATGTACATAGCAGGGTACGGGCATTGCAGCCACCACATCAGGAAGTGCAGGAGACTTGTTCCCTGGGAGGGGAAAAAAACTTTTTTTTCCCTTTTTTGTTGTTTTAGTTCTAAATGGTGTTCACATTCTGGAGATTTCACTCATTTGTGACTGCATATATACGAATCAGTAACAAAAGAATAAAAAAAGGCTTATTAGTGAGCTGATTTAAACTGTACATCATAGAAGGGCCATAATGCATAAAAGAAGCCCACATATAAAACAGTGCTGCTTACAGTTTAGCATAAGTGGTGGCTGACGAGGGGACTATATGCAGCAACAGATGAAGACTAATGGACTATTGATTTACTGTGATAAGTGGCAGAATAGTTTACTCTACGCAAGAAGAATATTTCACTTAACTTTACATGTTTGCCAATATATGGTTCACTGCTTTTACCAATGACAACCAGAAATATTTTTTCACATGGAAACAAATCCACTTAGCAAATGAAAGCAGTACTAATTCTACCAAGTTAATCTTGTGGGGAAAAATAGATTATCAGTATACAGCACTGAGATGGTGACCAGTGGAAGCAATATACAGCATTGAGATGTTGACTGTTTGAGAAGCATTACTGTCCAATGCTTGTTATTTTGAAGTAACAGTCAAATAAAACAAAAGGAATATTCCGGTTTACACTGTATTATTACATATCATTTGATACACTGTTATGTTGTAAACGATACACTACTAAGGACAACCTAAGCACAAGTAATAATTATGTCATGCAAATGTGTTTCTGATAAAAGATAGTCACGAAACACAAAAGGACAACATTATCACCTTGAGTGTTCAATAAATGCTATTCTATGATATCCAGTATTATGATGTCCATAGGTATATACTTGGCTAATGACCACTGAGGCCTTTATAAACCTAGATGTGCAAGTCAAATATTCCATGAATTATTGTGCCTTATTTTAAGGGGTGAATACTAGTTAGGGCATGATGTAACAGCTGCCTCTGTCTGTCAGAGACATAGGAAATAGTCAAACTGAGGCTAGAGGAACATTTCACTACATTTTACATGTTTGCATATTCCAGTTTTTGCACGTAAAATATGGCCTTGACTGACAAGCACTATTCTGTGAAACCTAGTAATTTTGAAAAGAAAACGTCAAGCCTAACAGAATATTCGCCACAAACACATCCAAAGAACTACTCAACAGCTGCATATAAAAACAGTAGATTTATTGGTGAGCGCTTTCGTGGTGTTGAAACACCACTTCTTCAGACCTAATAAAACTGCACTCTACTTAAATACCACTCAATCATTGACACGCCCAAACTTTTTCACATATCATCATTCAGCTATATGCTAGTTAAACTCACACTACCTAAAAGCAGAGTTATACTCAGTAAACATATACATAATGACACAAAAATAAACACAAAATAAAAATAAAAACATCATAATAAATACATATCCGATGTGCAACATCTTTAAAAACATACAAAAAATGTAAAAAAAAACATTGTACTAATGTCATAAATGTGCACTGCAGAAAAAGACAAATATATCAAGGCAGAACTCCCTGTAAAAGCAATGCTGACAAACCTGCTAAAAAATGCAACATTATATTCATAACAGAATGTTATTTTCCTTAACAATATATAGTCATATACAAGAGTTCAAAACAGCATGTTTACCTATGTAGCGGTCTGGACTTCAATATGTGAAAAAGAGAACCTTTTAAAGATGTTGCACATCGGATATGTATTTATTATGATGTGTTTTTATTTTTATTTTGTGTTTATTTTTGTGTCAATATGTATATGCTTATTGAGTATAACTCTGCTTTTAGGTAGTGTGAGTTTAACTAACATATAGTTGAATGATGCCATGTGAAAAGGCTTGGGCGTGTCAATGATTGAGTGGTGTTTAAGTAGAGTGCAGTTTAGTTTTTATTAGGTCTGAAGAAGTGGTGTTTCAACACCACGAAAGCGCTCACCAATAAATCTACTGTTTTTATATGCAGCTGTTGAGTAGTTCTTTGGATGTGTTTGTGGCAAATATTTTTGGAAATAGTGTTCAGAGACTACGTACTACTGACCATTACCTTGTTTGTGTTTGAGTAACAGAATAGTTCATTTTATTATTATATTTGCAAATATCACTTAGTGCACTGTTTAATGTGGAAGCAAACTGTTGCAAAAGGACTTAGGTAATTTGTTACACAATAAGACCATGTTGATTTGTGCAGCTGTACTACAGCTTTCAGATGCTATTACAAGGCTTCATAGATATTCTTTGTGTGGTAGAAATAATAGAGACAGGAGATGGGAAAGCTAATTTAACCTAAATAACCTTAAACTGTTTGTATTTTGTGCACTGTTTAAAAGGGAAAGAAACTTACAGCAACAGGGTCTTGGCGGATTACAAACAATGAGCCTGTACGTTGCTGTGTGCGATGAAATAACACAACCTTGAGTAAAATGTTTTGTGTGCAACTAAATTAACATAACTTCCATATGCTAAGTGTCAGGTGGTCAACACAAGTATAATAGTCTCCACATGATGTTTTGTCCACTCCAGAAATAATGCAGACAGTGATGGGAAACTGATATTACCCAAGTTTATTTATTAACCGGGAAAGTCTGACTAGGACAGAGCCTATTTTTAGCGGAGGTCCGGGGTGAAACACTCTAGAAAATCCATCCTCCCATTTTGCACAGGGGGTCAGGGGGTCACTTCAGCAGTGACAGTCATCTTAAGCCAAAATTTACACCGCCGGGTGGCTAGCCCTGCTGCAGTAGTTCATTCATGCCATTCACTCGTGCATGCACACACACACACACACACACACACACACACACACACACACACACACACACACTCACCTGCGGTCAATTTAGAGTGTCCAGTCCACCTACTGCATGTCTTTGGAATGTGGGAGGAAACCGGAGCACCCAGAGGAAACCCACATGACCACAGGGAGGACATGCAGACTCTGCACAGAAGGCATCCCAGCCAAGAATCAAACCGGAGAACCTCTAGCTCTGAGTCGATAATGTTAACTGCTGCACCACTTGAGCCAAAATATTTTGTTTTTCGCTTTGTGATCAGAGGAATAAACATATAATACTTCAAAAATGACTATAGGAACACAGCATATAGTACTATACTGCTGAAAAGAAAAAAGATAAGACAGCGATTTTTAGCAAGGAAGAAAATGGTGCCAGCTTTACTTTCAGTTTCTTGCTGTAAGGCACACCTCCTCATGTGAGCTGAAATGCTGTTACTGCTGGAACATCATTTCAACATTTTCTTCAGCAGCATACTGGTTTATTTTGCTTTGACTTTTACTCGTCTGCATAAGGGTTTGCCATGATGTTTGCTAGCCCAACAGAAGCATCTGTGTAACTGGACTATAGTGGTGTGTTTATGCATGCAAGTCAGCAATGCAAAATGTCTGAGAGGTTAAAATGAATGCCTGCATTAAACTAGGCTTGACCGATATGGAGAATGTTAAACGTTTATTTCTAATAGAAGGGGACTAATGCACTAACACTGTGATCACTTGCTGTATCATGTTAAATTTTAACCTTTAAAAATATGTGGCTTATCATCTAATGTACTGTGTGACTTTTTAACCTTTTAAAAATGAATGACTTTGGTTTGTACTCATAGTCTGATAAAGATCCCATGAGAAAGATGAAGGCACTTGTAATAAAGCTGGAGTTATTTTATCATTTTTATGTTTTTTTTGTTTATTTTTATGGAAACTCTATAACGACTGAACTTCTGTGGCTGCTGGCCTAGCTTGTTAATAATGTATTTAGCAGACTGAGTATTGTCCAAACCCAGTGCATGGCTGCTACATGTGCTAATTAGCCCTGAGCTACGTGATGCATATCTTTGAATCCAGGGCTACCTTAGTGAGATTATCCAATGCAACACAGACTGTTTTTGGTATGGCATCTATTTTCTAAACAACATAAACCAGTATGGCTTGAGAAGGAGGAGTTACTGTCTCTCATTTGGTTACAATGAAATTATTCATTAAAAAAACAATAAGAACAACTCTGTAGCAGGCTACTCTTTGTTTTCATTTTGGATGTTTATCAGTCACTGTGAGCAGTAAATAAGGACAGCAACCATTATGTAAAACCAGCTCACTAAAGAAGTTCCACTATACAGTTAAAAACATTTTAGATGACGTAAGTTTTACTTGTTTTTCATTATTCCTGGTGATTTTGTGTTCCTTAAACTGTGGCATGCTGCAAATGCTTTTCCACACATAAAAGAGGAACAGACAATAGAAGGCAGAATGACCTAAATCTACATAGGTACGATGTCAACACAGTATATGTTTTCTGGTAAATTCTACTCAATACTTCCTGGTTCCCAGACTTGGCACCATAGTGCAGACAGATAAATTCCTGACTGCACCCCATAAGATCTGTGTCCAACTAGATGCAAGGATGCTAAAAGGACTGGGTGGGACAGATGGGTGTGAATGGCTGGGCTTCAGGATGATGTACAATTTCTTATCTTTCTGATACAGTTTTTTCTGTTTAATCTTTTTTATTTAAAATTCATTTTCATAATACTATACTTGTTAATTAGTTATACATTCAGATACATTTTTTTAAACCTTCCTTTGTGTTCCATTGGCATATAATCTCTACCAATTCATTTACTCATCCGTCAAGCCCAATTCGGCACCAGATGTGCCCCTTCATTTCACAAACAATCTTTTTGTATGTGAGTTCTGAATCCAGAGTGTGAGTGGCAAGAGGTAGTGGATGCATAAACACACACACACACACACACACACACACACACACACACACACACACACACACACACACACACACACACACACACACACACAAGCTGGTGTGTACTACCTAGCACTTACCGCTGATAGTACTGCTGTGCACTGCCTCTTGGGTTTAGAAAGATGAGTTCCCTATCAAATGATAAGTGCTTTATGGGAAAAACATTATCACTCTCCTTGCAAAATAAAGCTGGCCTTTTAAATTATTCAAACTCGCATCACCCTGTAGCAGCAAAAATACGTTCTGGCCAACAGCAACATAGACAAATATCGTATCGGTAGGGTGGCATTTCACATCCTTGCACAAGACAATTTTTGAAGCATACTGTCTTTCAGATTTTTACCATATCTAGCAATAAGCCTCTGTCCCCATACACATCTATATCATTTGTCTGGAATTGTTTTATTGAGCTGTGTCCTTTTGTCTTTGTGAAACCCATTGTTTTCTCCTATATCACTGCATGTTTTCAGTTTCAAACTGTAATCATTTTCAGTGATTACTGCCCCCGAGTTAATGTTAAAATTCTACTTAAGGTATATCTGAAATGTTTATGACCTCTGTTATTGCCTCATTTTTTTCAAATCTGTGATCATTGTTATCATCACATTTTTTATGTTTTCCATGCTTTACGATCTGTTTTATGCCTGGAAAGGATCATCAGACCACTGTAACTACCCAGTTAACAAATATGTCAATCAATTAATCAAATAAATGAATAAACTACAACAAAGACACGGAATAATATAAAAAGTAATACTAACTCATTAAATATCAAGTCTGGAGCAAAGTGCAGTATCCTACTGTTTGCATGTTTGTATGATCTCCAACTCAAGGCAAAAACCATAATGCTCATCCATGAATATTGTATGACAGCCATTTTGTCTTCCTCTTGTAAGTTACGAAAACCTAGGAAGCAGAATGGAAAAAGGGTTATTAGTACTCAAAGACTGGTCCATTTCTCAGCGCAATTGTCATCATCCTCATCATTATGAAACATGCCATTTTTAGTTTGGCATTGTCTGCAAACTTATTTTTGCAGAGATACAACCCCCAAAGAAGCAAGTTCTACCACATAATATAGCAGTAAATCTGCACAACTAAAAGTTAAGCACTGCTACAATAAAAAACATCCAGAAGAACCTTGAAAATGCACCATCAGTTATAGCATTCCTCACTAAATACAAACATTAATGGCAATTTATGAGATGTTACTGTATCAAAATTAATTCTTTCCCATATCCTTTTACTCTCACTGTTAGACGCACTTTAATAATGTCATACATGGTATGAAATGTCGGTATTATTTACACTTTGTTAATGTTTCTTAACTTGGTGTTTCATTCACCAAAACTGCCTTAGACAACTTGACACGAATCCTTATTGGTTGAGGGAAAGGGGCAAGTAGTAATATTTAATGTTTATTGCTTTAATGTAAATTATGCTGTATTACATTTTCCTGTCTTACATTTCAGGTTTGTGGTTTAAGTTCAGATCTGTGTGCTCAGTTCCTCCTTTTGTGATTGAAATTTTTCTTTGCAAGCTTCAGTTATCTGAGGTTTTATATACATATTACTTATTAGACGTTGAGCTGTTTGAAGTTTGGAGATTCCAAGACAGGGCATATTTACATGAGTTTCGATACAGACTGGATGAATATTTTTATATCTCTTGTTCATTTGCTGCTGAAAAGTATTATGCTGTTGATGATCAGAGCTAGGGTAAGGTGTTGTAGTTTTTATTTTTGTTAGAGTTCAGTTTTACATGAGGGAATGTTGAAATTATTTTATTTATTTTACATTGTTTACTGGGAAAGTTCGACTGGACAAAAGTTGCCCGTTTTCAGCAAAGGCCCCAGGATAAAAGTTCCACATAGTACACTTTGATACAAAATCATTCAAATATAATAAACTTTTGATACAGAAGGCATGCAACATAATAACAAAAGTCAGGTAGTTTCTAAAAGTTCTGTACAGGAACATTCAGGTGGTCCTTTAGAAGAGCATTTAAACAATAGTAAAAACAAAATCAGCTAGTTTCTATAGTTCTGTACAAAATATACAATTTTGTACTTTTGAAGAACATTTACGCAATACACAGAAAGTAAAATATAGGTTCATAATGTAAGATTGTGATACATTTTGAGGCATCAGATCTGTTGCTAAAAGAGAAGTTTATTTTGTAAAGGACCATTTGTGGTTATCAAAGAAAAAGGACTGGGTATTTATTAGGTTAGTCAGGGTCTTGACAGCTGCATTTCCAAGACTTGGATAGAGAGGACTTCAACTGACGTTTGAAGTTGGGTTTGTTGTTTTACATCCTGATTTCATTAGGGAGGGAATTCCAGATTTTGGCAACTGCACTTGAGTAGAGGGAGTCACCAGACATATATATTTGCTTTTGGATATTTCTACTAGCATTTTGTTTGTGGACCTTACTTGGTGGTTGTTGTTGTAGACACTGTGTAGGTCTACTAGAGCTGGTATTTTATTGGGGTGGTATACTATTTGGTGTGCCATGGTAGGTTGATTAAATATGAGTAGATTAGGTAGTTCTAGCCAGCCTAGTTGTTTGAGGGCTAGACAGTGATGGGTACGAGATAAGGAGTTGATAGCAAATTTAGCTATCTTGTTGCAGCAAGTGTTTCATTTGTTTAAGTCACCTTTGTTTAGCTTGGTTAGAGCAGGGGATGCATATAGTAATGTTGAAAGTAGGTGACTTCTGGCTATGATGGCTTTACTCTCAGTGGTCAGGTAGTTTTTACATCAATAAAGGGTGCCAAGTTTTTTGTGGACTTTAGTTATGGACTGGGTTATATATTTATCGAATTTAAGATTTTGGTCAATGATTGTACCTAGGAGCTCGGTTTGTGGTACTGGGGTGATGACGGTGTTGTCCTTTGACAATATCTGAAAATTGGGGTGGGGTCAATAACCTTTGAGGGTTGGAAAAGCATAAGTTGTTTTTTTTTTTTAGATTTAGAATCAACTGCAAGTTTGAAAGCTAGGTTTCTATGGTGATGAAGGATTCCTGTTTTTTTGCTTGGAAGAATTTAGAGCGAGGGAGCTGAGCAGATTAGGCTGGCATTGTCAGTGTATTGTACCAAGTTTGCGTGAAGTGTGGCTGTGTGTAGGTTGTTTGTAAATAAGATGAAAAGCAGGGGTCCAGGTATAGACCACTGTAGTATGCCTAGGGTGACTGGGAGGGGGGAAGATAGGGAGTCCTTCTATTTTACAGCTTGCTGGTAGTCTTTAAACCAGAGCAGGGCGGAGTGATCAAGACTGAACTCAGAGAGGACAGTGAGAAGTCTGTTATGAGAGACCATATCAAATGCTTTAGAGAGGTCTAGAAAGATAGTCGAGACTAGATTTCCTAGGTCTGTTGCTGACTGACAAAGTTGGTAAAACTGATGAGGGCAGTAGTGGTGCTATGGTGTGGATGAAATCCATGTTGTGTCTTGGCAAGGAGGTTGTTGGCTAAGAGGTAGTTTAGTGTCTAGGAGAGAATACATTTTTACAATATTTTAGACAATGGGGAAGAGTATGGCAATTGGTCAATAGCTGGATAATTCAGCTGAGGTACCACCTTTATGTAATGGAATTTAGTGAGAGATTTTCCAGAGGGAGGGTACTGGATTGCTCAGCTATAGATCTGTTAATTAGAATAGAGACAGGGTATGCTAATGCTCTGGCAGCGATCCATAGGTATTCAGCTGGGAGTTTGTTTGGCCGGTAAGGGTAGTAAGTTTTAGACTGGAAAGGCATTTATAGATGAGACAGGTTGGGATTGGTTTGAATGAAAAGTAGTTTTGGTTATTTGGGAAGTTGTGTAGATCTGGGAGACTACTTTAAACTGAAGGCACAAACAAACTGAGAAAAATAATTAAAAGACCAACGACATCCACGAACTGACTGCGAAGTTTTAATGTAGTAAATCCACAATTGTAAAACAAGTACTTTAAGCGCTTTTCGTTTGTTCAAGGAACAAACTTCTTCAGAAGTAGCAAACACCAACAGCTGCAAGCAATTTAAACACAAAAGTGCGGGAAAATTATGTTTACATGACTTGTTAAAAAAATAGTACATAAAAAAATCATTCTATTCATATTTTACATAAAAAAATCATTCTATTTACATAAAAAAATCATTCTATTTACATAAAATAGATCTGGGAGACTAGTGGGTGAAGAGGGGGGTAATCAGTTTAAGAACTGAATTGGAGAAGTAGTCAAATTGAGTTGCAATATTGATGAGGGTGTCATTTATGTTTGGGGGTGGGGTACTTGTTTTACCTGGTTGTAGAATTTTGTTAATAGCTGCCCAGAATTTCTGTGGGTTTGAGTTGTATTTAATTTGGGAGTCTGTTTTTTTTTTTGCTTTATTTCTTAGTTCAAGAAATAATTATCTATTTGAGGTAGTTTTATTATTACGCCAGTTGTCCCAGGCTTTGTCTCTTTCTTTTAGAACTATGTGAGTGGTTTTGGTAAGCCAGAGGGCGTATTTGGATTTGGTCCTAATGGTTCTAGGAAGGGCTAGTTGATTAAGTATATCTAGAAAGGTAGTGTTGAAGTGGTCAACTGCCAAGTCCAGTGGAAGGTAGGTGAATGGGGACCAGTTGCAGTAATTTAAAGCTGATATAAAGTTGTTAGATTAGAAATTTTTTGCACAGCATATTTGTTGGAGGGATGTTTTCTTAGTGGGTTTAATGTGTTGTCTAAGTAGAAAGGTGGGGAGATGATCACTTAGAGTGTTGGGTAGAGTACCAAAGTGTTGGGTCGATGAAGGATGATTAGTGAGAATCCAGTCAAGTATGGATTCTTTGTTAGCAGACATCTATACAGGTTGGGGTTTGTATTAGCTGCTTGAAACCAAAGAGATTTATGTGTTTGCTGAGTAGGGGTGAGTTAAAGAAGGACCAGTCTAGATTAAAGTCCCTTAAGATGAGCATTTCCAGTGGGAGGGATTGGGATACCCAGTGTATTATGGTTTAGATGTTTTAGTTGATTAAGTCTTACCTTGGTAAAAAGGGTCTCCGCATTGTGAAATTTAGGGATGTTCATGTTAATAAGATTGACGGGTGAGGTTGTTTTTAAAGGGCGGCACCGCCTCCTCTCTTATGTAATCTATCTGTTCCAAGTATGTTGTACTCAAACTAATGCTTTTATTTTTACATTAAAAAGCACTTAGTATAACTGCTTTTGTATATTTTCTTAGTGTCTTCCCTGTGTTCCTGTTGACCATCGCTTCCTTTCCTGTCACTCTCAAAACCATTAGTTTCCATGATCCAGCTATCCCTCCCAGTAAGTACTACATCCACGTACCTTAAAAGGCTGAAGAATCCCCAGAGCATGAAGTTCTGATTTCAGCCCCCCCCCCCCAATTAGGCCTGCCCATATTTCAGAAGTAGACCCTAACTGCTCTGAGGTTGGTGATCTATATGGCATTCCTCTATGTGGATATCTCATTCCAAATGCATGCTATGAGGGCATTTTCCTATTAACCCTAGCTCCCAACCCTAGGGTGCTGATGTCACAACTCTTTTTACTGTAAGGGCCTATTATACCCTCCCCTAGAGTGTACATGCTCACACCTATACACTCATGTGCTTGCCTATGTTGTATTACTGATACCAGCAAGCCCCTACTTTCAGTAGCAAATACAGCTAGCCACTGAAACTGCCACACCCTCAACCCTTGGGTGGTCAGCTTGACATTAGCTACTCAAGTCTAGCCCCCTTCATCTGTCTCATCCTGTGTCAGTGCCACCTTAACTATGGTCATGAAGGTCATACTCAAGGCTTTAATCCTTTAGAGATGGATATATTTTTGTGGTGTCCTGACACAGAATTAATACTGCATTGAAACTGCTGTTTTCTGCTTTTGTGTACTACTAATGCTGGAGTGCAGGGACTTGTTGCTGTCTTGACTAACATTAGGTTAAACTAGTTTATGCAAATGCCAGTGTTGATAGAGTGGTCACATTTTTGATGAATAAGATGTGGATAAAGTGGAACTAAACATCTGAAATTCAGGTAAAGTGCATGTAAACAAAATCTCTATCATTTTAAATAGTACATTTATTTCACAGTGTTTGCAAACACACACACACATACACACACACACACACACACACACACACACACACACACACACACACACACACACACACATTTAAATATATCCAGACAGAGAGGGAAGAAGGAAACAGTGATACACTTACCAGACTTGAAGCATAACCCATAAAATCATTCCCTTAAAAAAGATACCATGGCAACAGAATACTTAACAACAGTTAATAGCAGTACAACCCCTCTGGGGCAATTTGCTGCAATACATACATCATATTCTGGTTAACTGTGTCTGCAGTCATTGCCCTACTTATAGAATGTAATTTTCACCCAATAATGAATATGTTGTTTGTAAATTCAGTACATTTCTCTTTTCATAGATTAGTTTTCAAGTCCTTTCCCCTGGGTCTGATGCTTGCTGTCTTTACTCCATGCTGTTTAGAAATGTGCACAGAAGATGCATCACAGCTTAGCAGATGCCAAACCAAGACTCTCTTTTCTCCATCATTCAAAATGTACTCTGATCTCATTTAATAAAGATCTGACCTCAACTTCCATAATGCTCACTTTCAAAAAAAACAAAAACAAAAACAAAAAAAAACAGAATAACCTCAAGTTCAACTCTAATGACTTCATCACTGGAGTAAACAGTTAATAAATGTGTGTGTGTGTGTGTGTGTGTGTGTGTGTGTGTGTGTGTGTGTGTGTGTGTGTGTGTGTGTGTGTGTGTGTGTGTGTGTGTGTGTGGGTGTGTGTGTGTGTGTGTGTGTACGTGTGTGTCTGCCTGTGTCAGTGATTGCATTTGCACGCGTGCATATGTGTGTGTATGCCTACAAGTATGTCCTGAATATAAAAACGGTGCAGGTAATCAACATGAAACATAACCACTGCACTCCACATTCTGAGCATCACCACAGGACAAAAAACGGAGGAACAGGTATGCTACTTCTCATAAATGAACTTCATCTCCCTAACTTAATCTTTGTATAAAATAAAGCTGCGGTAATGCTATGACTGATACCCGTGGTATTTCAAACTGGTCACAATATGGCGTGGTATTGATGCATATTAATTTAAGGACAGTTCAGAAAAAAAATGTATGCATATCACCTACTTTACTTTATTCATGTGAATGTTTGAGGAGTCAAGGCTGAAAGTAAACTGGGCAAAATGTTGACAGACTATGATGTCATGTGGCCACACTGTCAGATCTCCAAACTATTCTTTCCCCTCCTAGATCTCAAATACCATAAATCTAGGAAATATAAAATGTATGTTAATTACCTGTAACTATGACTTCCACACATTTTTAATTTCATATTCAATGTCAGTTCCTTATGATACAAGGAAACTATTTTTTTCTCAGAGGTCACAATGGTGATGAGACCAATAACTTAAAATGATCACTTACAACATGAAGCTGTACATTTTATTTAAAATAGATGTGTAAGCTGTACTGCAAGAAACACTACACTTCAACAGTTTGTCATTATGAAATTACTTATTTATTTATTTTACATTTGTTTACCGGGAAAGTCCGACTGGACACATGTCCTTTTTCAGCGGAGGCCCGGGGAGAAAAGCTCCATTTTTAACAGATAATACACACAAGGAATAATATGTATACAGATAATAAAAATAGGAATCACAACGTAACATAAAGAGATTCTAAGTATACATTTCTAAAAAGACATTTGGGAATGCCCTAGTATTATATTTTTAAGACTTGTTAGTATATAATTCTGTAAGAATACAATTCTGTGAAGACAGAGAATGTACTAGCAGTATATTATAAAACAGTTAGCAGAATATACAATAAATAAGTCAACTGGGATGGAAGAAAAATGTCAACACTATATCTCAGTGTAGAAATATAGGAACAGGACATAAGCTTTATAATTGTTTATGTTAACTGTAGCTTTGTATAATGTCAGAAGAGTGAATACAAATAGAAATGCAAGAAGAGATTTTAACTAGAGGAAGTGATTGATGCCTGGCTACTTTATCAGCCAGGGGTAGAGCCTGGACATATCCATTTACTAACCAGAATTTTTTTAGTGAAGGCTAAATTTAACAAAAAATACCCATTATGCACTGCTGTTTCCATTCACTTTAGTGTTGTTTACTGCTCAGGAGTTCTAAAGTCTGCTGTGAACATCCAGTTCACTTGTGAACTGCAGACCTTTAGACAGCATGTTGACCAAGGGTCAGCACTGTTCTATGCTGACCAAAGGTCAGCACTGCTCTGATGAAGACCAAGCTTCAGTTAAGAGTTCTGAATTACAAAGGGCAAGTTGGGAAGATGTAGCAAGAATCTCAGCGGCAATTCTTTTCTCTTGTGGGAAGGTAAGGGAATGAGATTTCTTGCTACTTGCTTCTCTCTACTGATTCCAGATTGTGAAACTAACACTGGACTCTTAATGCTGCTGACACAACCAGCAGATATCGTTCATGATTCATCAGAAGCCTGCATGTGCTACACTTTGGCACTTCAGAGTAATACATCACATGTCAGGTTTGGGGAAATAGAAAGATAAAAGTGGGCTACAAAAATGCTTGTCTGTTTGCTGTAATATGATGCTTCTAGGGTCATAGAATACAACTCTAACGTCAACAATTTAATAAAGCACTGGCCAGTGTGTTTTGCTGCTAGCGCATCACCTTCTGAAACATATCCATTGCAAACAATAAGATTACAATTAAATAAATGATGTAAAAGTAATCTGGCAGCCTTTTTATGTTGAAATTGGACACTCCAGCACTCATACACAGTTGCAAAAACAGAACTGGGTTTCTCTGTGATTCTATTTTCCTCAAAGAGATACACTAATATTTCTTGACTGGTCCACAGTGCAAGCAAGGCAGTGCTGCTGGTCAGAGATGGAACACGAGGAAAATTTAGGGAGCTTAGGTTCATGAATTAGGCATAAGCCAAGTTAGGTAGTTGCTCCCCACTGGTCCATAAGTGGTTATGTTGTCCTCTAGGGGAATTCAGACTTCTGTGTGGAATAATTCTTACAAATATCTTTTATTCAATTGAGTTCAGCCTGGCCGTGTGAAAAGATATATTTGCAAGTGCTGGACTGATGCTCAAACACTAAAACGGATTCTGCTCTTCTGAATCTGTCCTGGTATGTAGGTTTAATTTCTACTCCTACAAAAAGGACATCCTTTCTGTCTGATGCCCCTAATATGTAATCCACAGACCCTCTTTGTACTTCAATATTTCTTATTGCACTGCAGTTCTCTCTCTTTATGTTTGCTTTCTGTGTTTGTGGACATTTGTCGATAAACTGCATTTGGTGGAATGCAGTGATCTG